>NC_084626.1:37998358-38125858 GCF_033978795.1 Nerophis ophidion
ACGGGCCGCCTCTTGACAACAAACATCCACGCACGGGTGCACGTGTCTGCACGTGGGATTAACATTATTTCATTTAATGGCGATATTAATGATCGCCTCCTTATTATTTATTATATAACAACTTAAAATCATCCAAAAAAGATTGTTTTGGAATTTAAAAAAAAAATGTTTTGGATGAAAACAAATATTTTTTTAGATTTAAAAAGGCACAATCGGGTGTATTTGGCGTTGAACGTAGTGCGGGGAATGTTTCCGCGCGGATAAAGCCTCCGTCACACTCCTTGTACGGCTTGGTCCTGCAGGCACGTTTCATGCGCCGTGGTTTTCCCGGCCGTGTTGCCACACACTTCAGCGTGGTGGTACACGGGATCGGCCTGGCCCCGCCCTGCCGTCGTTGACGTCAAGGCCCTCCGACCAATCAGACGCCGCGTCCGGGGAGAAGGGGCGGAGCCTCTCGCGGAGAAGACAGCGCCGCTCGACACGTGAGCCTCATGTGACGGCGCTGGGTCAGACTGAGCGGACAGACTGCAGACACTTTAGTCCTCCTCGAAGTCTCTCTCTTCCTGGGTCGCCGCAATATAATGAAACGCTGAATTTCCGGGCTTGACGGATTTTTGTTATTGAAGGGATATACTTTTTGGGTAACTTTGCCCCCTCACACTTACTAAACTACATTTAGCCCCTTTAAGTATGGAGCGAATTCCAAGCGGGCAACCTCCTCCACTGTCCAAACATCACAGCGACCTACCGGACATGCACAGGTATGTTCGACTCCGACAACAGAAACAACAAATGCTTTTTTCTCTTTTTAATCCTATTTTTTTTTCTGCAGCATGGACTTCCCCATGTACGCGTACAAACCCCGGCGTGGAATGAAACGAGGCGAGGAAAGCAAGGTAAGCTTTTTTTTTTTTTTTTTATGGCGGAAATTTTTCCTCCTTCAAGGGGGAAATGTCGACCCAATTCCAGCCGTGACAAACCTTTTTTTTTTTTTTACAGGATACGTACAAGCTTCCTCATCGGCTCATCGAGAAGAAAAGACGAGATCGGATAAACGAGTGCATCGCTCAATTGAAGGATTTACTTCCCGAACACCTCAAACTTACAGTAAGTTTGCTTCTTTTTTTTTTTTGCCCACTTGTGGGAGTCATTCAGCTAAAGCGCGCCATCTAGTGGATGAACACTGACATTGCAGCCTTTTTCTATTTTTTTTATTTGATTGATTGATTCTTTTATTGTACGTATAGCATGTTCTATATGTTATAGTTATTTGAATGACTCTTACCATAATATGTTACGTTAACATACCAGGCACCTTCTCAGTTGGTTATTTATGCGTCATATAACGCTTATTCAGCCTGTTGTTCATAATTTTTTATTTATTTTAAATTGCCTTTCAAATGTCTATTCTTGTTGTTGGGTTTTATCAAATAAATTTCCCCCAAAAATGTGACTTATACTCCAGTGCGACTTATATATGTTTTTTTCCTTCTTTATTATGCATTTTCGGCAGGTGCGACTTATACTCCGAAAAATATGGTACATATTCCGTACAATTGACCACTAAATGGTAACACCCAAATAAGTTTTTCAACTTTAAGTCGGGGTCCACGTTAATCAATTCATGGTACAAATATATACTATCAGCATAATACAGTCATCACACAGGTTAATCATCATAGTATATACATTTAATTATTTATATTATTGACAATCCAGGGAGTGGGATGAGGAGCTTTGGTTGATATCAGTACTTCAGTCATCAACAATTGCATCAACAGAGAAATGGACATTGAAACAGTGTAGGTCTTACTTAGTAGGATATGTACAGCCAGCAGAGAACATAGTGAGTTCAGATAGTATAAGAACAAGTATATACATTAGAAAAACATTGATTATTTACATTAGGTTATTTATAATCCGGGGACATGGCATGTGAATGGAGGAGGGTTTTAGTAAAGGGTTGAAGTTGCCTGGAGGTGTTGTTTTAGAGCGGTTTTTAAGGAATATAGAGATGCTGTGCGCCACAACTAAAATGTGCTTCTTAAAGTGAATTTAAAATAATATATATAACTATGCGTCCATAAGGGTCTTATTTTAGCTGATTTCTTGGTTGGTCACCTGTTCATCACATGACACATTCAGACTGATACAATTTATGTCCACAACCCACCCCCCACCCCCCTTTCCCCAAACTGTTATCTAACATGCTGTGTTGTCCCCTGCAGACTTTGGGTCATCTGGAGAAGGCGGTGGTTTTGGAGCTCACGCTGAAGCACGTGAAGACGCTCAGCACGCTGCTGGAGCAGCAGCAGCAGAAGATCCTGGCCCTGCAGAGCGGCATGGATATCGGTAAGCCCCAACGTGTATTTTTAGCCGTCGTTTTTATAGGGGCCTTTATTGTCATGTCTTTTGGTAGACATGAGGGTGGGGTATTACTTTGTTTTTCAACATGTCACATGATGATGTGGCTCCTTTTTTTAGGCAACTTTAAATCGATGCCTATAAATGTATGGGGGGTTCTCAACAGCCAGTTAATAAAAACGTATTTAAAAAAAAAAAAAATTTCACCTCCTATTATTATTTTTTTTATATTATAATAAAAACATTTTGTTTATTTTTAAAAATAACTGTTTGTAAATTAAAAAAAAAACTTTTTCATATTATTTTTCAAAATATTGACAAAGTTGCTGGGACAAAAACAAATAAAAAAAATAGTTTTCTGTGGTTAGAATGATGTTTTTAAGTAAGGCAGAGAATTCAGACCAAAATTAAGATGAGGTTTGACCCTACCAAAAAAAAACCAACAGCAACAACAATAAAATTAAAGTTAAAGTACCACTGATAGTCACACACACCTAAGTGTGGTGAAATTAACCTCTGTATTTGACCCATTCCCTTGTTCCACCCCCTGGGAGGTGAGGGGAGCAGTGAGCAGCAGCGGTGGCCGCGCTGGAGAATCATTTTGGCGATTTTACCCCCAATTTCAACCGAAGCAGGGAGGTAATAGGGTCACATTTTTATTATCTATTTTAGGGGCGGTATAGCTCGGTTGGTAGACTGGCCGTGCCAGCAACTTGAGGGTTCCAGTTTTGATTCCCGCTTTCGCCATCCTTGTCACTGCCGTTTGTGTCCTTGGGCAAGACACTTTGCCCACCTGCTCCCAGTGCCACTCACACTGGTTAAAATCTAACTTAGATATTTGGTTTTACTATGTAAAGTGCTTTGAGTCACTAGAGAAAAGCGCTATATAAATATAGTTGACTTCACACTTCACTTTACAGTCTTTGGTATGACTCAGCGGGGGTTTGAACTCACGACCTACCGATCTCAGGACGGACATTCTACCCACAGGGCCACTGAGAAGGTCAAATAAATGAATAAAAATACTGTTATAAAGCTGTTATGAATATTGATCAACTTAGATTTAGTTTGAATTTGTTTCCCTGAAACAGTGATTCTCAAACTGCGGTAAGGTACACAGGCTCTATCTAGTGGTACACCAAAGAAAATCCCTTTGATTAAATATTCAAACACAGTGTTACTGTTCAAACTGTGTGTAATGTGACAGTGGCCAAGACTATTAAATATACTCTGTAAATAAAACCTTCGCCTTGTTTTTTAATGAATACTTAGGCCTACTATGACCAACATTATATGTATTATAATGTTGGTCATTATGGTGGTACCTGGTGAACAAACTTTGACAGGCACTGACCTAAAACTAAATACATAGACTGTGAGCTAGTAAAGTGTGTGTGTGTGTGGGGGGGGGGGGCATCTCGGGTGTTTTTTAAATATAATGAAACCGTAAACATAAATCTGAAAAAACACATTTTGATACTAATAACTAAAAATGATATACTTTGCAATATTTTATTTTATTTTTAACCAAATAAAAAAGCACCAAAATGGCCAACGCATGCTTTGACTTTTCAGGTTAGCACAGCCCTGTGGTAAAGTGTACTGGATCATGTGTACTTGCTGATGCTGACCAAGCTTCTTGCTGCGTTCACAGAGCAGCCTCTGGTCGGACAGGAGAAGTCCGAGGAGATGTTCCGCTCCGGCTTCCACATGTGCGCCAAGGAGATCCTCCAGTATCTTGCAAGTCGCGAGAGTAACGGCGATTTTGCGTCGTCCCACGTCATCAACCACCTTCATAAGTTGGCCGCCGATGTGCTCCAACAGAGTCCAAAGCGCCCCCGTTCACCCACCAGCCCTTCACCCCAGGAGACCCCCGCTTACAGCCAGCACCAAACCTACAAGGAGGCGCCCGCCAGCTCGCCACCGAAACCCAGCGAGGGCTACGGGAGGGTACCCGTCATCCAGCGGGCGCACGCTTCTCTGAGCAGCGAGCAGAGCGGCAGCGACACGGATACGGACAGCGGCTATGGTGGCGAGCTGGAGAAGAACGAGTGCGGCGCCCCTCAGAGGCGGCCGGACTACTACGGCCAGGAGGGCAAGCTAATGAAGCGCGGCGCTGAGAGGCAGAGCTCCGGCGTCAAGCGGGAAGACGACGAGCCGCGGCACAAGCGAGCCCGGGCGGAGTCGTCCGAGGACGAGCTGCTCTCGGGCGGCGAGTCGTCCTCCTCCTCCAGCGGCTACGGCAGCTACATGAGCGTGTCCCCCAACCATCCGCCACCGCCCCCGCATCCCCTCTGCATGCCATTTTACCTCATCCCGCCCTCCGCCGCCGCCTACCTGCCCATGCTGGAGAAATGCTGGTACCCCGGGAGCTTGCCCATGATGTACACGGGCATCGGGGGCTCCGCCAGCGCCGCCCTTGACGACAGGCCGCCCCCATCAGCTGCCTCTCCCAGGGGAAGCTCTCCAGCCCCGGCCGTAATCCAGACGCCCATGGACTCCCCCGCCCTCCTTCAGGCGCTCAAACAGGTACCGCCCCTCAACCTGGAGACCAAAGACTAAAAACACTCCGTCCTGAAGTGCATCCATCACTTCGCTCTTCATCCCGGAATGTAGAAAGCATCAAGCGAGGAACTGGAGTACCGGCGTCTGAACAGTTGAATGTCAAATGGACCTTGCTCCACACACACACACACACACACACACACACACACACACACACTCTTGTATTTGTTACCTTCTCGAGACCTCCGAAAAATACCTCTTTAGCACCACCCTTTCTAGATATATAAAGATTTGTATTTACAACATTAATAATATATACATACTGTGCAAATATAAGAAAGCTTGTTGTGAAAAATTAGTTGGAATTTCACAAGAAAAACTTAAAATTTTGGCAGTATTATAATAAAAGTCCTAATTTTACTCAACACTAGTCAGAATTTTACAAGAAAAACTGAACATTTGTGCCATGTTACGATAAAAGTTGGAATTTTACTCAATAACAGTCGCGATTTTACAAGAAAAGCTTAAAATGTTGGAAACTATGAAAAGAGTCGTGATTTTACTCGATAAAAGTGACAATTTTATAAGGAAACTTTAACATTTTGCCAATACTATAATAAAAATCGGAAGTTTTAATTGGCAAAATTATGACAGTCATCATTTTACTCTAAATGTCACTATTTTACAAGAACCACAAAACAATTGGCAATGTCGTGACAAAAGTCAGAATTTTATATGAAAAATGTCACCATTTTGCATCAAAAAGTAATAGTTTGATGAGAAAACATTGCAATATTACAGAAACAATTTTATAAGAAAAAAGTTGACACATTGTGAGAAAAAGACTGCTTTTTTTTAATTCTTTGTTTGTAATTGGTTTTTAATCGTCATTATTTACTTCAAGTTATTACAGTATGTCTCGCTATACAAATTTATTTTATGTTTTTTATTAATTTGGGCCAAAGGAAGGCAACTTTAAATTTCTCACACACACACGTGTTATTACATATGCTGACCAGAGGGGGAGCACTTTTAAAACCGACACACAAGCAGTTTGATAGATTCTCTGTTAGATGCTATAGTTTTCCGTATTGGGACCATGATTTCGGTCCTAACTTGTTCACCGGTCCTCTTATACTTTCCCTAATTGATGACTCAAGGAGGGTAGAAATACAAGAACACACACACACTTGCTTGAATGTAAAGAAAGACGTTGCTGCTGTTGACAGAAAAAAAAAAACACCCAACACTGACGAATTTCACTCGTAGCTTTTGTGGAGGGGAAAAAAGGACATGCCATTTTTTTATACGATTAAAAAGTCAAACCAAATGTTAGAAATTCACCCAAATTTTGATGCCTAGTGTTCTTCGTCATCATCGTCACTTCAAAAAAAAAAACATGATGACCGTGCAGAATGAGAAGTCAGCCGTTCCCAAGCTGAGATGGGTTTTAATGTAATTATTGTGCATAGACTTCTTGTACATTTCTATTTTTGATACCTTGTCCATGCGCCATGTGTGCACGCGTACATTCTGTGCTGGGCCTGGTCTTGGGTATTCAAACATGTTTCCGCTCAAGTCAAACCTGGCGTTTGTTCTTGCCGTTGCCTTTTTGACATGTGAAAGGAGCTCGGTCGCGTTGATCCCGTGTTCAGCGCGGGCGAGTCGAGGAGGAAGAGAAACGTGAATGTAAAAGTTTTACCACAGAGGATTAGTTTTTTCTACAGAGAGAGGTACTTGATATCTTATATTTTGGGACCTACGTGGAAGATGATTGCTGTTTGTACATATTTTGTCTATAAATGTTGATATACATGTATGAATAAAGTATTTTTTTTTCCTGTGGAAAAAGCCTTCTTCGTGTGTTCCAGGAGTGGCGCGGTGATGCAACAGGTGTGATTGGGTAGTGCAGCAGGGCCAGCATGTTGTTATGTAACCATGCAGTCACAGCTGCAGGCCCATCTGGGCCCGCTAATAGGAGTGCAAGTGCTTGCAAACATCTTCTAGACTTAGACTCAGACTTTCTTTATTGTCATTCCAATTTGAACTTTACAGTACAGATAAGAAAGAAATGTTGCATGAGCTTGTTTTAGTGCAAGATAAAAGCAATAAGGTGCAGATATAAATAAATAGATTTACTGTACAGATAAATATAATGTACTTTTGCATATGCATCCACGTTTACAGATGTATGTTATTTTTTCTTTATATTCCAGCGAGTAAATAATTTTTGGGGGGAATTGAGGGGATTATTATGATACTTTACCTCGTAGTGATCTAGGTGTGTTTACTGGCCATTCATATCATTGTGTGAATGCTAAAATGCATTTTCGTGATGCATGCTAACACTAGTGTGTCAGTTTTTTGTTTTTTTTTGTGCAAATTTACCGGTACTGTATATACCTCCAGAGTCATATAATTTGGTACTTGACACACACTATATTGCCAAAAGTATTTGACCACCTGCCTTTACTCACATATGAACTTGAAGTGCCATCCCATGGAATTGTCCAAGCCCAACTCCTGAAAAAAAAAAACCCACCATAATTCCTCCTCCACCAAATTTCACGTTCGGCACGATGCAGTCCGAAATGTAGCGTTGTCAGGTTCAAACACTGATGACATCTATTAAGCAAGACAAAAGGCAAAGAATCAAACAAAGACAGAATTAAATTTGGACTCAGATCTGAGGAGAGACATGGCCACTGTACTCTCTGTACAGTCTTTCACCATACTCTGCCCCCAAATTGTACTCCTCCTTCTTTATTTGACATTCTCCCCCCTCCTTCCCACAACTGCTTCCTGAGCGAAATGGGTCGTAAACAGCGTTACTTTCGGTTACCGAACAGTTCGAAGAGAGTTTGTCAAATAGTTCAAAAAGAGTCCCATAAAATAGTTCGAAGACAGTTCCATAGAAATAGTTCAAAGAGATTTCCATAAAATAGTTCAAAAAGAGTTCCATAAAATACTTCAAAGCGAGTCCCATAAAATAGTTAAAAATAGTTTTTAAAATACTTCAAAAAGAATTCCTCTGAAAGTTGGGCATATCCTGTCATCTGTCCGCTTTGAAATCCCAGTGAAGTTTTACAAGCCTTCTTCTTGGTTGATTTCAAAGACAGCCTTTTGTCTTCTTGTCAGGAACACAATGTAATATCAATCAATCAATCAATGTTTACTTATATAGCCCTAAATCACTAGTGTCTCAAAGGGCTGCACAAACCACAACACAAACCACTACGACATCCTCGGTAGGCCCTCATAAAGGCAAGGAAAACTCACACCCAGTGGGACGTCGGTGACAATGATAACTATGAGAACCGTGGAGAGGATGAAAGCAATAATAAAAATTTTTTTTTGTGATAATCTAGAAACAATTGTGTTCTCTTGGCAACCTCCAAACCCAGACTCGTCCATCAGATTGCCAGATAGAAAAGTGTGATTCATCACTCCAGAGAAGGCGTCTCCACGACTCTAGAGTCCAGTGGCGACGTGATTTACACCACTGCATCCCACGCTTTGCATTGGACTTTGCGATGTATGACTTAGATTTAGCTGCTCGGCCATGGAAACCCATTCCATAAAGCTCTCTGCGTACTGTACGTGGGCTAATTGGAAGGTCAGATGAAGTTAGGAGCTCTGTAGCAAGTGACTGTGCAGAAAGCCTTTGCACTATGCGCTTCAGCATCCACTGACCCCTCTCTGTCAGTTTACATGGCCTACCACTTGGTGGCTGAGTTGCTGTTGTTCCCAAACTCTTCACTTTTTTATGATTAAGTTGACTTTGGAATATTTAAGAGTGAGTACATTTCACAACTGGATTTGTTGCACTGGTGGCATCCTTTGACAGTTCCACGCTGGAAATCACTGAGAGCGGCCCATTCTTTCACAAATGTTTGTAGAAACAGTCTCCATGTCTAAGTGCTTGATTTTGCACACCGGGCCGAGTGATTAGTACACCTGATTCTCGTCATTTGGAATGGGTAGCCAAATATTTTTGGCAATATAGTGTGTTAACTGTTAACCTTTTAAAATATCAGGGCCATATGGCTTGACATGAAATGATTACATATGGCACCTTTAACTCTTAACATGATGTTAGTAACTGTTAACTATTGGCATCCTAGCTACATTTTCCTACTTAATTTTGACACATTAACTATGTTAATTTTGACACATCAACTATGTTAACTGGTAGCATGCTAAAGTTGGCATGTTAGTAACTTTTAGCTTTTTAGTACATTTGTACATGTATTCACAGAGTCATATATTTTTCTACTTCACCCATGTTACCTGTTAGCATAGTTGCTTTATTTTAGCTAATTTCTACAGGTATACACATCAGAGTCATATGGTTTGGAAGTTTTCACTGTTAGCATGTTAACCTTGGAATACTAACTTTTTCAGGTACTGGTATACACCACAGGATCGTGTTATCACATGTTACTGTTAGCATGTTAACTGTTTTATCTACTGGTATACAGCTCAGAGTGATATAATTTAGTACTTGACATATGTTACTGTTAGCATGCTAACACTAGTATGCTATCTTTTTAGCTAATTTGACAGGAATACTGATTTAGAGTCCAATCATTTGGTATTTCAGACATATTACTGTTAGCGCATGTGTGCTTTATAAGCTAATTTGCATATATACGCATCAGAGTCATATGGTACGTGACACAAGTTAACTGTTAGCATGCTAATGTTAACATCCATTTTCTACCTCTTATTCCTTTTGGGGTCAGTGGTGCCTATCCTAGCTACAATCGGGCAGAAGGCGGTGTACAGCCTGGACAAGTCGCCACCTCATTGCAGACACGTTAGCTTATCAAAGCTAATTTTACAGGTATACTTCACAGAGTCAAATAATATGCTAGTTGTCACGTTAACTGTTAGCATGTTAATATTAGCATGCTAGCTTATTTTTGTTCATTTGGCAGGTATGCACATCACAGTCATATGATTTGGTTGTTATATTATGCTAACGTGGACCCCGACTTACCATGAATTGATTTACGTGGACCCCGACTTAAATAAGTTGAAAATTCGGGTGTTACCATTTAGTGGTCAATTGTACAGAATATGTACTGTACTGTGCAATCTACTAATACAAGTTTCAATCAATCAGTCAATCTATTTTAGCATGCTAATTTAGCATATTAACATTAGCTAGGCTGACCGTACGTCCTCTTTTCGCCATACATGTCCTTTTTTGCGGGGGTGTCCGGGCGTTTTTTTTTTTTAAATGCGTCAAATGTCCGGCATTTTGAATTAGGGTTGCGTGTATTTTCAATGTAGGTCCAGGGTTAAGTTACCGTATATATGTGTATATATATATATATATATATATATATATATATATATATATATATATATATATATATATATATATATATATATATATATATATATATATATATATGTATATATATATATATATATATATATATAAAAATTTATGTGAAATACTCGAGTTGGTGAACTCTAGCTGTAAATATTGTAGCGGCTGGTTACAGGGTGTTAGCCAATTGCTTTGGCTGGGGGGCGGGACTTCCGAGGGAAGTTAGGGAAGTGACGCTATTGACAAGACGTGTTGGTTCGAGTTTTGCCGGGAAAAGGAAATAGACTTCTTGGTAAACACTAAGGTGAGTGTAATGTCAACATTTTTAACTCCAGTAAATGAGTTAGTTTAGTATTTGTGAGTCCATGAAAAGTTCACTTTTATCTCCCGCTGGATCCACATCGCTCGAGGATGGAGACAGGCTAGCTGTTAGCTTCAAGCTAACCAGCACCCGAGTAGACTCCTTCACCTCAAAAACATACTTTGCAGGTCAAAAAACAGGGCACTTGTTTGCCTTTTGAAGTGTTAATGTGCGAGGAGTGTTGAAAAGGAGTCTTTTGAAGAAGTGGCTGACAAGGTAGCATCGCTGACAGTGATGTCATCACTGTCATTGTTTACTGAAGCAGAGATGGTCACTGTGTTTTATGATAAACCTATAGCAGGGGTGTCAAAAGTGTGCCAAAGAAACCATTTTCGGCCCACAGCTAATGTTTTAAAGGCCCATGGCACATTCTAAAAACACTATTAAAATAAACTAAAACATAACAAAGGTGAAATGTTATTTAGAAAAAGTTGCAATGTTGACTAATAAAACAAAGCTGTTTTTTTCTTTCAAACTGTCATTGCTCAAAACATAATATTGAATCAAAATCAATGTTCTTATGAATTATTGACCTATCCAAGGTTCCCATTACTTCACATCAAATATTCCACTAAGAAAAATATTGTTGGTGGAAGATTTTGCATATTTTGCGTGTTTGCCATTAAAAACATATTTTTGTTTGACAAAAAAGGGCGGAAAACAAACAAACAAAAAAACAACATAAAATAACTAAAACATTTTGAAATGAGGGATGGATGTGAAGTGGATGTAGACTCCAGAGATTTAAGCGTTAAATATAAAATGTATGTATTGCCTGGAACGACATTATCATCATTTCATGACCCAAGCAAAACACTTTTTACACTTTTATACTGAAATAAATACAACTTATTAAATAAAAACTACCAGCAGCGGCAAAGTTTACATCCATGAAGGAAAGAAGAAAGTGATTAAATGTTTATAACTGAATACATTTACATATGTATACACATTTTTTTATTATTATTTTTTAATGAATTAAATAACGTTTATGACAACCTTTTTCCAAAACACGATATAGAATGTGAGATACAACAGGATAATGAATAAGTTTATCATTTGTTTTCAAAACGCTTACAAAAAAGTGGGACCCCAAAAATGTACTGTGGGGCCCCATTTTTATGACTTGATGGGGTCCCTGGGACCCCATTTTAAAAATCCCTAGCGCCAACACAGCAGTCAACAGCTCTATTTAAATAAGTATATTATTTATAAAGCAAGTTCGAGTAAAGCAAATTTTCACCTACTCCCGGCCTTGGCGTGCTGCCCGCCTTGGCACGCATGTGTCCTCTTTTTAGGATTTCAGAATATGGTCAGCCTACATTAGCAATCCAGCTTTTTTAGCTCATTTTTGCAGGCATGTACCTTGGAGTCATATACTTTATTACTAGCTTCTATGTGGCTAGGGTTCACACAAAATTACCCATTCCAGTTACAATATAACGTTTCAGCCATATTTATTCAATGACCTGCTCACCACATGTCGCCATTTCTCTCCTAGCCGACAGATTATTTATATATGTATATATATATATATATATATATATATATATATATATATATATATATATATATATATATATATATATGTGTTAATCTTTTTTCTTATTTTTTTCTTTTGGTGTGCCTTTCCTCGGTAAGGTAACTTCCAGGCCGTGCAGTAAAATTGCACTGTAAGTCAAAGCATGCAACATTATCTTTTATCACAGGTGATAGCACCTCCTGCTGGGGACATTAAACAACTACAGTTAAAACCCCAAATGAGTTAACCTACAAGAAGCCCATCCCATCCATCCATTTTCTACCACTTATTCCCTTTTGGGGTCGCGGGGGGCGCTGGCGCCTATCTCAGCTACAATCGGGCGGAAGGCGGGGTACACCCTGGACAAGTCGCCACCTCATCGCAGCCTACAAGAAGCCCAACACTTTTAATGTCTTGAAATGAGTCTAGCCCTGCGATGAGGTGGCGACTTCCACCCGATTGTAGCTGAGATAGGCACCAGCGCCCCCCGCGACCCAAAAGGGAATAAGCGGTAGAAAATGGATGGATGAATGGAAATGAGTCTAAGTGACATATAGAAAACATTTAAGAGTGGTTGTCATGTGACGTTTGCCATGTGACATGTGTCATGTGACGTGTGTCATGTGACTATCACAGCTGGATGTAGCTTCCTCAAAATGGCAGTGTGTCAGGTAAGCGAGGTAATTTAAAAAGCTTCCATTTAGGCCATTTAAAAAAAATTCAACATTTTTAATAAAATGTCAACTATCACACTTCCCCCCTTGCAATGTTTCTTAAATCAGTTCATTTAAAATAATGGAGAATATCGGTTTCAAACTGTTGGCCTTTGAATTTAACAGTGTTTACATGCCATTTTTTGTCACGGTAGCAAAGTTCAATGAAGTTCACACTTCAAATTATTTTAAATGTTCTTGTTTATTTCATACTACATTCGTGATGATAAGCACACAACAGTGTCAAGTTACAAGGAATACATTTACTAACAATGCCCATTATAAAATACAGAACATGTAAAATCACACATTTTAATTACTATTTGAGGAAAAAAACACCAGAAAAATGTTCTCTTTGTATTTTTAAAGACTAAATATGAATGTTGACATGGTGAATGTGTATGTTCTAGCTGGAAACAACACAAGTGTCACAAAATTGCGTTGGATTGTGATAGAGGTTAAACAATGTCATGATTCCACATGACGATTTTGAATTTGTTTGTTATTTTCCTCTTTGGTGTCATTTTCTGCGCTGATGCTCTTGTTGTTAGTATTTCCTGTTTGGTCTGTGTTTTGCAGCACCTTCACTTTCCGTTCCTTGTCCTGCCAGCACACCTGTACCTCGATTAATTAGTTTATTTAGTTCCACCTTGGTAATTTTCTCAGTGTTGGTTCATTATCTTCTGTACGCCACAACGTTCCGTTGCTTTTTGAGTTTGTGCTAGACCTGTTACATGATACCTAATAAAGACACACCCATTTGCACTTTACCTACAGTACATTCTCTGCATCCTGGGATCACACCAACAGTCGCAATGTGCAATCGTCTCAAAATAGGATTTTTTAGAACAGTAAAAATGTTGGGTCATTTTGTTGATGCCGCTGTGCACAACGGGTCTGTTTCTTCTGCTATGTGCAATTGTCACAAGACAAGATGTTTAAAAATAAAAAGGATGGGTGATTTTCAGCTTGGATTTCTTTTGGTTATAATATTAATCCATCCATCTTCTTTCGCTTATCTAGTGTTGGGTTGCGGCTTGAACAGAGAAACCCCAAATTTCCAGGCCAGTCTGAGTCAGCGCCACAATCTCCTGCTGATTGGATGCGCCCTGAACCCTTCAGGAGGCTCCCTGACCTGATGCCCGTGCCACCTTATTTGGCTTCTCTTCTCACGAGGAGCAGTGGCATTACTCCGAATACCTTCCGGATGACAGAGCTTTTACAAAGCCACCTTTACGGAAGAAACTCTGCCACTGGCACCTGCAATGTTGTCCTTTTGGTCACTTCCCAAAACTACTGACCACAGGTGAGGGTAAAAATGTAAAGTCACTGGTAAAGGGTGAGGACCTTTTTTCTTGGTGTTGATTCCCAGCTGCTTCACACTCTGCTAAAATTCAATCCAGTGAGATGAAGGTCATGGCCTGATGGCGCCAGCAGGACCACATTATCCTCAAAAACAGACCCACTCCTGCAGCCACCAAACCCGATATCATCAACGCCCTGGCAGCACTTAGAAATTGTGTCAGTACAAAGTAACATGTGACGAAGCAAAAACCCTCACTTAAAATGAGACTGACTTATTGCCCGCAATGCAGACCAGGAGCATTGGTCATACAGAAAGCGAATTGCCCAAAACAGGCGATCCGAATCTCCCAGAATACCCCCTTCAGGATTCCTCTGGGTGAACCGTCAAAAGCCTTCTAAAAGTCTATTAAACACATGTAGACTGGTTGTAATAACTCTTATGTTCCCTCAAAGGCCCTGACAAGTATAGAGTTGGTCCAGTTTCACAAACCACACAGTTCCTACTGAATCTTACATTCCACTATCTAGCGGACCCTCCTCTCAAGAACCTCTAAATAGACTTTACCAGTACGGCTTTAAGTTTGATCCTACAATGGTTAGAACATACCTTCCGACCCAAGTAATTGTAATTATGTGTACTCTATTGAAATACGTAGCCTATTCTCTCCATTCTGTTGAACTTCTAGTAATAACTCTTTACCATCGTCAATCAGAACTGAGCTTTATTACACTATCTTTGTCCGAGTAGAATTTGGTGTACAGTTCTTTTGTTGCACCGCTTTGGATCTTGTCTGGGTACCAGTCAGAATTTAGACAATTAACCTATTTATCATTGTTGTAGACTACCCTGCACAATGCTTGGACATTGTTTGTAAAAAACGCTGCTTGTGGAATCTATAACTGGACTCCATTTGAAAGGTATCCTTAAAAGGGTTTCGATAGGCCGTCAACTCATCTTTCGGCATGCTTCTGAGCCGCAGCCTGGCGAGCTGATGCCGGCTGAAAGAATCAACCCGCATCAAGGGCTTGTAGTAAGGCTCAGAAAAAGTCCTGGGAAGGAAGCACTTCCACAGGTGCGCTCCATAGGTTAGTTTAAATGGAGTCTTATATACAGGCATGATACTGCGAGGGTAGTTGGTGTTGGAAGACAAGCCCTCCTGGGTTAGTGGGGCTGGTGGGACTGGTGGGGCTCGTGGAGCTTTTGGAGTTGGCGGGACTCGTGGTGCTTGTAGTGCTCTTGGGGCTCGTGGGACTCGTGGCGCTGGGGGGACTCGTGACGCTGGTGGGACTCGTGGGGCCGGTGAGGTAGGTGGTTCTTTGCTGCCGCTGTCAGCCACAACCGAAGATTGGGATTGTGTCTTGGGTTCAGTGTGGTTCTCCACCACACGTTGGTAAGTCACCACATTCACATCAAAGACAAAGGTCCTTTCTTGCTCTTCTCTCCTTGGAGAGGTATGCGTCAATTGCCTTTGGTCTTGCAAAGACTTTTGGTCTTGCAAAGACTTTTGGTCTTGCAAAGACTTTCGTTCTTGCGACGGGTCACGGGACTTGGCTTGGTGTTTACTTGTCACGTCGCGCTGTTCGGGCTGGCTCAAGCGAGGCTTTAAAAAGGCAACTCTTGGTCTGCGAATTATAGGTTTCCTTATGTGTGTTCCTTCCACAAACAAGTTCACTCCAATAAACTGTGGAGGTTCTACTACAGGCTGACAGGGGTGAGAAAGCACAAATAAATGCATTAAATACACTTATTCACAGCATGAAATCACTACATTGAACTGAGAGGTGTCTACAGTATACAATCAAGCCGCTTTATCTTGACTGACGTTGGTGGTTGTCGACATTGCAGAAACCGTTTCACTCATGACTCACCCCAGAGACAAAAGGTGAACGGGTGGTGTTAGATGATTTTTGCAGTTTGTCTATGGTTCTGTACTGCGATTAATTGTCAGTGCATTGAATCAATCGCAATTGGACCGTGCATAGACTTATATTGGACAGCTTTCTGAGTGCTCGGTGCCGCATCCAAAGTATTTATCCTCAACAGAAGGCAGCATTCCCCCGCAAGAATAGTTTAGCTTTATTGTGGAGCAAAAACAACAGTTGGTCAGATGCAAAGTATGGAGACTTCTGCCAGGACAACAACAGTCATTAGGTTGGAAACGCGATCGTTAAAGGGTGACATCTCTTGCTATTGAGCCCCAATAGTGAAACCGTTTTTGTTGGGTAAGACCCCTTTTTGTACAAGATACATACTTTTGACCCGGCTCACACTAGGTCAGTTTTTTTTTATGTCTATGAATACTGATGAATCCTGCTTAGATGAGAGGCAAAACATCTAAGACAATGTGAACTGTCCAGTTGTGATTGGTTTAATGCTCTAAGAATCCAAACAGCTGGGATTTAAGTGTTTGGCAATAGGGGACAGTGGCAACCTGCCAGTTACAGCCGTCCACCCAAGAACAAATAAACATTGCTGAGTGGTGTTGGCCGCATTGAGGTGTGGAGTGCGTAAGGTGCGTAGTGCTGTTTTCTAGATGCCATTAAAAGGCTGATTTGTACACAATATTTTGGCTGTGTTCGGTCAGAAACAGTCAGGCTACATGCCATAAAACATCCTGTATTCGGTAAAGAGAGGCCTTTAAAGGCCTACTGAAACCCACTACTACCCACCACACAGTCTGCTAGTTTATATATCAATGATTAAATATTAACATTGCAACACATGCCAATACGGCCGGTTTAGTTTACTAAATTGCAATTTTAAATTTCCCCAAAAGTTTCTTGTTGAAAACGTCGCGGAATGATGACGCGTGCGCGTGACGTCACGGACTGTCGGGAAATATTAGCCCAGCACCACTTACTGCTAAAAGTCCTCTCTTTTCATCGCGCAATTACACAGTATTCTGGACATCTGTGTTGCTGAATCTTTTGCAATTTATTCAATTAATAATGGAGAAGTCAAAGTAGAAAGATGGAGTTGGGAAGCTTTAGCCTTTAGTCACACAAACACACGGTGATTCCTTGTTTAAAAGTCCCAGAGGTGAAGCTTTACTATGGATCAGAGCGGTCAAACGAACATGGTTCTCGACTACTTGTCAACCGGCAGGTTTCGGTGAGAAAATTGTGTGAAAAAAGTCACTTCTTACCGGAGATCTGTGGAGTTTGCGCCGTCCTTGTATCTGCCGTGACTTCCCTCAGACACTGGCCTCAAGACACCCATGGACACACCCCTCCGACTATCAGGTACTATTTAATTTCACTAAAACACTACCAACACAATAGAAAGATAAGGGATTTCCCAGAATTATCCTAGTAAATGTGTCTAAAAACATCTGAATCTGTCCCAATGCAATGGCCTTTTTTTTTGTACTTTATTTTATTCTTTTTTTTTTTTTTTGTAGTCCGTCGTTATCAATATCATCATTCACAAATCTTTCATCCTCGCTCAAATTAATGGGGAAATTGTCGTTTTCTCGGTCCGAATAGCTCTGGCTGCTGGAGGCTCCCATTAAAAACAATGTAAGGACGTGAGGAGCCCTCACCCTTGTGACGTCATTGTCTGCGACTTCCGGTACAGGCAAGGCTTTTTTTATCAGCACCAAAAGTTGCAAACTTTATCGTGGATGTTCTCTACTAAATCCTTTCAGCAAAAATATGGCAATATCGCGAAATGATCAAGTATGACACATAGAATGGACCTGCTATCCCCGTTTGAATAAGAAAATCTCATTTCAGTAGGCTTTTAAAGTAAAAACTCCAGTAAAACAATTTTCCAACAACACCAGGGAAGGACAGGAATTTCTCTTATTTTCCAGTCAGTCTTTTAGGTGTATGTACAACATGTGTTCACCTGTTTGTAGATCAAATGAAAGCCTCCTGTGAAGGCGCCAGGGTTGTTTCGTCTGTCCAGCACCACCCTAAGCGTATCCTGCTGTACGGCTGGGCAGAGGCGAGCCGTCACGACACTGGTGCAGGCCATGGTGGGGCTGGCGTTGACCTCAAGAAGCCAAGGCCTCAGATCGTTGCCCAACATAAAGTCGGCACCGTACAACTCAAAGCTTGACCTGCGGTGCTCCACCTTGTCCTGGGCTGTCTGCAAGGTGTGGACCACAGCTTGCTGCATGCCCGGGACCACCAGCGTATCCCACTTGGCCTCCCGGCCCTGCTGCTGCAGAAAGTTCCTAAAGTCAGAGCAGGACCACATATTATCCTTGGGCACGCTCGGGTGGCGCTCGCGTGATGGCTGATAATGCTTCTGGATGGCGTTGTTGCACAAGTGGACCGAGCTAGGCAGGATAACAGAGATGATGATTTATTTTAAACAGCGGTTTAATCCTTATTACATTTTTCTGTCTCCCACACCTATCAAGTTTTTTTGTGGAGTAAGGCTGAGTGGAGAAGCGCAGGTAGCACTCCTTGTAGAACCAGACGGTAAGTGGATTCCAGTCGGTGACAAGGAACCACTGACGCACATCAAACTTGGTGTTGTTGACCAGCAGAGGACGCTCAAGGTATTTCTGAACCACCCACTTGCTGTCTTTCACCACAGTTCGGTCTGATTCCACCAGCGCTAAAATGTCCTCCAGACGATTCATGCAAACAATACCTGCATGGTGACAGGATCAGAACTTTGGGTGATAACTCTGTATATAATTAATAACTTATTAAAACAAGCAATCGCTTCACCTCGCCCTCTTGACATTGCTCCTGGTTTGATTATCCAAATATTATTAACGCCATCGACGTCCAGCTGTGGGCAAACTTCCTGCATTTGGACCAACATGGCCTGGCAGCGGCCCACAAACTCTGCGCTGCCTCTGATGGATGCACCTTTGCTTTGAACACAAATATCAAAGTATCAATATCATAATGCAGGGGTAGGGAACCTATGGCTCGCGAGCCAGATTTGGCTCTTTTGATGACTGCATCTGGCTCTCGGATAAATCTGAGCTGACATTGCTTAACACGATAAATAATGAATAATTCCACTTGTAATCACAGTGTTAAAAATAATGTTCAAAATATAAAATATTGTCATGCATTTTTATGTTCAAGAAGTTGGTAAGAAGTCATTTATTTATTATTGGTTAGTGTGGGGCTTGCCCCTCCAGGGGGTTCTTCAGACCACCAAGCACTGACATGAGAGCCTGTTTCAGGGTTACAATATTGTTTTATTTTTCAATAAGTCTCAGTTGCTTTCCAGCAATTGTCTTTTTCTCTTTCGTTCTCGCTCGCGCTCTGGTTTCTAGCCCCAAGCCCGTCTCTCCTCCTGGCTGCTGCTTATAACATAGCGACAGGTGATCATATAAAAAGGCCCAGGTGGGCCGTCTACGCACCTGTCGCTGAATTCAAGGCCGGTCCTGGCAACACCCTGCTTCGCTGCAGGCCCGCAGGCCACACCCCCTCCACAGTTAGCTTCAGAATAACAATGTTTTTACAAAGAATAAGAGACCTCTCTAGAAATGTTGGTCTTTCTTAAAAATGCACGCGTTTTGTTGTGTTCAGTGTTAAAAAAAAACATTATATGGCTCTTATGGAAATGCATTTTAAAATATTTGGCTTCTTGGCTCTCTCAGCCAAAAAGGTTCCCGACCCCTGTCATAATGCAAAATGGACTCATTTCTACAGTGTCTCAAAAAGCTGAGCACACCTCATATTTCAGCCATTTTGGGACAAACAAAAAAAGAGAACCAATCCGGCGCTAATTTTTTCTCTACTTTAAATTGTGAAGAATTACTTTTTTCAATGGTAGAAAAAATGACTTAGTGGTTTGATGGCGCTATGTGCAGGCAGAAAAACAGTGCTGTAGCCATTGATGTTTTCCAGCAGGGAGATGCTCTGACAAGAGGTCATTTTGTAAGTAAATTGTTTAATAAGTGAAACAGAATTTGACATGTTTAATGTCTGTAAGAAGCATAATATAGGATTTAGCAGGTCAAAAATAGGCATTTTCAGTTATTTCTATGGGTTGTGGTTTTTCGACATTAAAAAATAGCCCCCATAAACAGAGAGGGGAGTTAATCTAAAATAAAACCTAATATATTTTTGTGAAAATACTTGAAAAGTGCTTTTTTACTTGATTCAAGTAATTTGTCAGATTATGTTGCATATGAGTAATATCGCCTCTATGTTGAAGCTATTACCATATATAATCTGATGGATGACACCAAAAGACTTACAAAGCTTGCAAGTAAATAAATATGATCAAAATAGTATCAATCTCACAGAGATTCCCAAGCCATTTTGAAAGATAATAAACAAGCCAGTCACATGGTCATGTGACTTAGAGGTAGTGACCACAGATCCCTTCCCCACCAACAACAGTGGAAAAAAATCATGCAGACTTTGTGGGAGCAAATAAAGATTACTTTAGGACAAATGATGATCCAGAACTGTATATTGTTGATCCAGAATATAAGGAGGTTGAGTTATGAGTTTTAGAAGCTCTCTGCTAAACGCATCCAGCTTTAGAGAAACAATGAGCATCATGTAGCAATATTGCTAAGTGCTAAACAAGAAAAACTAAACTACAAACATGATAAAACGATAGCTTGGTACTGTACAATGTCTGCTCTCACTGTGATGAAAACTGATAGGACAGGGGTCGGGAACCTTTTTGGCTGAGAGCCAAAAAGCCAAATATTTTAAAATGCATTTCCTTAAGAGCCATATAATATTTTTTTTAATACTGAACACAACTCAACGCATGCATTTTTACGTAAGACCAACATTTCTGGAGTATAATAGGTGTCTTATTCTTTGTAATAACATTGTTTTTCTGAAGCTAACTGTGGAGGGGGCGTGGCCTGCGGGCCTGCAGCGAAGAAGGGTGTTGCCAGGACCGGCCTCGAAATCAGCGACAGGTGCGCAGACGGCCCACCCGGGCCTTGTTATCTAATAACCTGTCGCTCTGTTTGTTAGCAGCAGACAGGAGGAGAGACAAGGTTGGAGCTGGAGCCAGAGCGCAAAAGAGAACGAAAGAGAAAAACACAATTGCTGGAAAGCAACTGAGAGACTTGTTGAAATATAGAAAAATATTGTAATCCTGAAACAGGCTCTCATGTTGGAGCTTGGTTGTCTGAAGAACCCACAAAAGGGCACGCCCCACACTAACCAATAATAAATAAATTACTTCTTATCATTAACGCAAATTCTAGAATATAAAAAGCATGAGCACGGTGATTACAAGTGGAATTATTCATTACTTATCGTGGTAAGCAATGTCCGCTCAGATTTATCCAAGAGCCAAATGCAGTCATCAAAAGAGCCACATCGGGCTCGCGAGCCATAGGTTCCCTACCCCTGTGATAGGAGCTCCATATAATTCCGTTTAGATGAAGAATCAATTTTAATCCACACGAAGGGGTTAAACTAAAGTTTCAGCTGAGCCTGACACTGTGTTCTGTTGTAGTGTTTGTCTCCATCTCCGGGTAGTAACTGACTGTCACAGATGAAAAACTTCTATCAAGGCTAAATCCTTATATTATCCAGAAGAGAGGCATTTTTTATCATCTACAATAACTTTAACGATCTGAGATGATGCGGGAGCAGAACAGCAGCAAACAAGACATTGATGCTCCAGTGCTGCATGAGTTTCTTCTTTACAGTTTTACCAGCGTCATCCTCAGTTTCATTTTATAATTACATTAAAGTGCAGCATCATCTGTGTTTAAATATCGATTTACCATGCTAAAAAATACTGACAATTTTAGCGCTTACAATAACATTTCTAATATTTGGTTAATATTCAGGTCACGAGATGTAAATAGAGTATTGTTTGTGAGTTTTGGATATTTAGAGTTTTGTGGGTGCAATGAAGACACTCTGTAGACTCCATTGTTAGCGGACGTTTTATGTATTTATTTATTTCCGATTTAAAATGCATAAAAAACCAAAACATATATGTACATGTCTTACACGGGGATTGTGAATGATAATCTTTAATTTTTGCTCATCTCAAGTATGACTGATCTGATAACATGGTCAATGGCTGATTGAATTTGTAGCATTTTGTGATGTTTAGACGGTATTTTCGCAAACTTTGCAGAATAAACACAATTGGATATGGTTTAATAAATAACAATAAAACACAATAAAGCATATAAAGTCAACTTGTTGTTCTACTCTACTGGTACTTTAAATATTTATTCCTGACAATAATTTCTTTATATTCAGTTTTTGCAGTGTTGTTCTTGGTTGGTCTTTGGGATCAGAAGTGATTAGGTTTGCCTGGGATGTGCCAATCTGTGAAATGTCACTTTTTAGTTGTTGTTTTTTTTTAAATCACTTATTCTGTTGTCAGTGCAGTTAAAGAGTAATGTTAAACGCTGTAAAAAAAAAGAGCATGTTTTACAATAAAACAAATGGCAGTTGAGTCAGCAAAATGTTACTGTATACATAAACGTGTTATTTTTTTAAGTTCAATCAATCAATGATTATTTATATAGCCCTAAATCACTAGTGTCTCAAAGGGCTGCACAAACCACAGCACAAACCACAACGACATCCTCGGTAGAGCCCTCATAAGGGCAAGGAAAACTCACACCCAGTGGGACGTTGGTGACAATGATGACTATGAGAAACCTTGGAGAGGACCACAGATGTAGGCAACCCCCCTAGGGAAACCCAAAGCAATGGATGTAGAGCGGATCTAACATGATACTGTGGAAGTTCAATCCATAGTGGATCCAACACAACCGTGAGAGTCCAGTCCAAAGTGGATCCAACACATCAGAGAGTTACAGTAAAACAAAGTAAAAAATTACATTTATTTTACAGTAAAAAAAAAAAAGGCAGCTCAATCACCAGAATATTACCGCAAAAAAAAAAGAAAACGGTGGTATCCTTTTTTTTTTTTAGTTCTCAGTCATTCGGAGTAAAAACCACTGTAATTCTACATAAAAAATTCTGGCGACTGAGCTGCCAGTCTTTTTACCGTAAAATCCATTATTTTTTTATATGGTTACACTGAAAGTTTGCAAAGTTCATAAACTTGTAGTTGTCAAAAATCTAATAAAACAAAAATATAGATATCTCATCACATCAAATAAATGTAAAGTGTAACCGTCCGTTGCAAAATAACAAAAAAATTACTCAAATTAATAATGGCAATTGTTGTGACTGCTATTCATTAGCACGGATTAATCTCGTGTGTTAAAATATACTCACTGCACAACCATGTAGTAGTTTTGGAGGAAGTGGTTCCACTGCTTTTCCTCCACCGAGGCGAGAGTCTTGCCGGTCACGTCAATGTCATTGTGTGCTAAAATGTTCAGAAACTCCTGACATCGATGCAAGGCAGTGCTGATCACTCCTGCGCTGACTTTGAGGAGAAAAAACAGAAGCGTTTTGTTCTATCTCCCTGTAAAAAAATCCTTTAAAAAAATCTTGAATCCTGATCATCCTCAAGATTTTATCACTTGTTCTTTATCCAATTTCTAACAGTACCTTAAAAGTTTAATCAATACATGCCTACCCATATTTGGACTATGTTGCTAAGTAACAAACGTGGAGACAAACAAACCCCAGTGAGTGCAAAACTTCTGGCTAAGATCGAATCATGTTTTTTCACGCTACTTGGGAAATTTAAAATTTAAATTTAGTAAACTAAACCGACCTTATTGGCATGTGTTGCAATGTTAATATTTTATCATTGATATATAAACTATCAGACTGCGTGGTGGGTAGTAGTGGGTTTCAGTAGGCCTTTAATGCAACGTGTAACAAACAAACATGACCATTCTGCAAATTGAATTTGATGTTGATTTTTACTTTGAGAGGTGTTACCTTCAGCTTTGCTCTTCTCCTCTTGTGCTCCTTTTGCCCTCATGCTCGTCTCCACCACGTGTTTCAGAAGACTGCTGCATGCTGTCCTCCTGAAGTCCTCTATTTCCCCCACCCAGGACAAAAGTTGAAGAAAAAGGTCTAAGATGAAGGTGTGTTTATGTTTGGGCTGGACAAGTGTTGAAGCAGACCTATAAACGCGTGCCTCTCATCGTGCGCCCCGAGCCTGTAACATCTCGGGAAAAAGGTGTCGGGATCGGCGGCGTCAAACCACTTGAGGTTGCGCAGGTTGACACAGAGCCCCACCTAAAACAACAAGAAATGACATCACTCCTCCGACAAAGTGACTTTTTATTTAAATGACTGAGAGGAGACCTTGGTCGTGAAGGTTCCAGTATTAGCGTAGTGATTGGTCATTTGGTCTTGTCGTAAGGTGCGATAGTCAATGGAGTCGTGGCGTGTGGTCCAGTAGAAATAGGCCTTTTCATTTCGAACTAGGCGAGACTGCAAAAAAGATGTCGCAAGGAAATTCCTAAATTTATTTAGTCAACTGCAGGGTGTATTGGGGTTGGACTTGGGCGCCTTTTCCCCGTTTGCTCAAACCTGCGACCACAACTCCTCACTGAAGGAGAGGGAAGTTAAGCAGTGGTAGCAAATAAGACAAAAGCCTAACTCATTGTCTAGCGCATTTCTTAAGGCAGTGGTTCCCAACCTTTTTTCAGTGATGTTCCCCCTGTGAACATTTTTTTAATTCAAGTACCCCCTAATCAGAGCAAAGCATTTTTGGTTGAAAAAAAGAGATAAAGAAATAAAATACAGCACTATATCAGTTTCTGATTTATTAAATTGTATAACAGTGCAAAATATTGCTCATTTCTAGTGGTCTTTCTTGAACTATTTGGAAAAAAAGATTTACAAATAACTAAAAACTTGTTGAAAAATAAACAAGTGATTCAATTATAAATAAAGATTTCTACACATTGTGTTGTGATCCGCTTCCCGGATCACATTTTGATTTCGGTTTTTGAGTCTTTTGTATTCTTGGTTTGTTCTGGACTCTTCCCATTCTTAGTTTGTGCACTTCCTTGTTTGTTCTGTTACCATGGTTTCGTATTTGTTCCACCTGCTACTATCGGTTGACGCGCACCTATTTTCTGATTGTTGCCAGTATTTAAGCCTTCCTTCTCCCATTGTTCAGTCTGGACCTTTTGTTTGCGGTAAGCAACATTCACGTGGTCATCTTCCTATGTTTTGTTCCGTGCTAAGATTTATCTTAGCTTCCCGTGCGCTCGGCACGTTTGTTTTGGACTTTTTCATCAGTGCTAAGTGTTAGCCTAGCTCCACGTGCGTTGGCACGCGCTTTCTTTTGCCTTTTGTGTCCGTGTTCTTTTATACTTTTTGTATTAAAACAAGCTCTTACCTGCCTATCTCGTCCGATCTGGTCCTCTTGCATCCCGGGGTGACAAAACGCGCATCAACATGCGCACACCGCGTGACACATAGAAGTAATCATCAACTTAAAGTGCCCTCTTTGGGGATTGTAATAGCGATCCATCCGGATTCATGAACTTATTTCTAAACATTTCTTCACAAAAAAAGAAATCTTTAACATCAATATTTATGGAACATAAATAGCTGTCAACTGAATATTGCTTTGTTGCATTTTTTTTCACAGTTTATTAACCTACATTCATATTTTGTTGGAGTATTTTTCAATAAAAATATATTTATAAAGGATTTTTGAAATTGTTGCTACTTTTAGAATGTTAAAAAAAAAAAAAACTCACGTACCCTTTGGCATACCTTCAAGTACCCCCAGGGGTACGCGTACCCCCTTTTGAGAACCACTGTCTTAAGGCATTGGAAGGTGAGGTTCGCACAACGTACTATCGCACAACCACACCAGCTGGCAGCCGTTGCACAGGTTTGTACAAAATTATTTGCTACAATAATATTAATCTGTGTAATCTAATGCACGTGTCTCTGTACTACTGAATGTTGTTTAAGTTATCTGACCTTATTGATTGCCTGTGGGTAAAAAAAAAAAATCTGTGTCCTTATTTCAATGTAAGTGCTTGTGTGAAATGATTTGTGTGAAGCAGGAAACCTTGATTGGCTGTCTTTTTACAGGTGACTTTTTGCTATATTTCTGCCATGAAAGAGTTGTGTGTGCATAACCTTACTCGAAGGTGTGTGTGATACAATATGTGTGTGTGTACTGTGTGCATATTTTTTTTTACCCACAGACAAATCATAATACGGACAGACAACTTAAAACCCGCACACAGCTCTGATTACACACACACACACATACACACACACGTTGAGATACAGCCACACACATTAGTGCACAATTACATTACAATTAAACTGAGATACACGTTTGCAAATAATTTTGCTAAAATAACATTTCCTCAGTTTTCGTGCGTCCCAACATTGCACAAAACAAACTGATCCCTCTTCCCGCCTGTCATTCCGCACAAGCGATTCCCAAACAAGGAATCCCGTGCATTGACGACTCAATCTTTTCTCTTGACTACAACCGCAAAATGAACTGGAAATGAGGCCCAATAAAGTTGTGAGTGCCATCATTTTGATAGAGATGGTGAGAAACACTATTGATCTCTATAATATAACTTCAAAGTACGAGGCTGTTTCGGCGTGGCTCTCCCCTCCCCTCCTCTCTCTACTCATCGCCATATTTGCCAAAGAGTCATTAATATACATGAAAAGTGATATTAAATTCCATTCCTCCTTTATGTGTATTTCGTAACGTTTTCTGCATGCAGTGAAACTACAAAAATTCTCTATTAAATGTCTTAACAAAAGTATACATTTGACCTGTAAAAATGGATGTGGAGTGGCGGAGCCGATGAGCCTACAGCAGGCCAGAGCAAACGGTGGTCCTGCCCATGATGGGGGCCAGGAGGCGAAGCATGCAGCAGAGCGGAGAGGCGGGGCACGGCTGGAGCGACACTACAGCCATCAGAGTCAGGTGCGTACACCACACACCTGTGCTCAATCCCTGCATCTTCTGCTGCAGATTAAAAGGGGAGAGGGAGGAGCAATCGTGGCAGAAGTAGGAGAGGAACCACCCGACAACGAACACCACGAGAGCGACCAGATCGACCCCGCAGCAGGCGCGGACACCGAAAGGTGCGCCGCGACGAGCAGGAAGAGCCAGAGCGCTAGAAAGTGGCGCGACGGACTGGCAAGAAGTTGACATGTTTATTGAAAGAATAAATCAGAGTCAAACCTGCTACAATGCGTCTTGCATCGATTGGTCACAACAACCCACACGATGACGGCTGGAGACCTGTCACAATGGACTACAAACTAAGGTATCGCTGTTTTCCTCTGCAAATACTGCGTTGAGTTTGTCAGGGTGAGTATTTTTACCTTTTTTTTTTTTAGCTTTATTTAGTTAGTGCAGGGGTCGGCAACCCAAAACGTTGAAAGAACATTGGACCAAAAATATAAAAAAACAAATCTGTTTGGAGCTACAATAAATGAAAAGCCATAAATAAGTTTTATAATGAAGGCAACACATGGTGTAAGTGTCTATATTAGCTCTAATAGCCTATCAAAATGACTGTTTCGCAGGCTGAAGCAAATCTTTGTTGACAGAAATGTTGAAATGTAATATTTATTCTAGACATTTTATAACATTGGAAAACATTTGTAAAACATTTCAGAAGGTGAGATTACTCCTGTAAATGGCCAAGGGTATAGATGTCTGTGCCCAAGTTAAAGGAAACGGCAGACTGTCTTCTTTTAATAGATTTATTAAAATCTTTGGCAAACTAGGTAATGTTTGCTGTAGTCTGTAATAGGGATGATGTTTGATAGGAAATTATCGAGTTCAAGCCTATTATGGAATCCTCTTATCAAAACCGATTCCTTATCGAGTCCAGATAGGTTGTTATGCATGGAAAAAAAAACAATATTTGGTTTAACAAAAGCTCACTTTTAATATATAAGAAAAAAATCTAATCTAATAAATATTGACTGTTACCCCCTTAAAAAAATAAAATAAAATAAATAAATATTGACTGTTGTTACCCAAAGTATATAATAAATAAATATTGACTGTTGTTACCCAAAGTATATAATAAATAAATATTAACTGTTGTTACCCAAAGTATATTAAGTGGGATTTTTCAGAACAAATATATACAGTAACACAAAAACAAAAAGTCTCTGTGATCACTATAGGTGTATAAATAATAATATTGTGTTAAATAAAATCAGTCCCTTGGGCACAAGTGCACTTCTGCTACTATTTGACATGACTGTTTGTTATGATGCTTTGATATTTTTGCACTTTATTTCTTTATTGAAAGAAAATTCTATGAAGAGAAAAGTTGTTTGCAAATGTGGTTCCAATGCAAAAATATGAAAAGTCAAAGCTAAAAAAAGAAATACACTTTATTGAGTTAACATTATTTCTTTATGAGCTAGGGAATATAACAACTACACTACCCAGCATGCAACGGGAGTGACGAGCATGCGCGGTAGCCCCGAAAAGTGTTGTTGCATGTCGTCACCCGGCAGTAAACGTCAAGAACCCAGCCAACACGCCTTGTCTGAATTATTTATAATTAGAATGACAACACATATACAGTGTGATTTTGATTTGTTTACAAGGAAAGAAAAACAAAAGTTAAAAAAGGGGGATATGTTGTATACATATGTACAGTATGTGCTGCGGTTGCTTTAAGAACATTGCGACAGCTGCCGTAAAGGAGGTGCGTTGCTAGCTTGGTTGCTATGTTTCCGGTTGGTCGTAAAAGTGTCGGTCATGTGTTTGTACCCTGCTCAAATCTCTCAGTAAAGTTATTCATTGGATTAAGTCTTTTGTTTTGAACTTTATTACACCTTGGAGCGCTTTTTCCCGTCCGTTGTTTTCCTGCTTTCGCTATCTGCGCCTAATGACTGAGCTACGTGACGTCGTTTCTTGTGATGTCTCACGGAGCATTTCTGGTCGGGACGGATTCGAATAAAGAACAAACTCTTTTTCTTAACTATAGTGGTCTTGATAACGGGTACCGGTTATCAAAAAGGGGTTCGAGTCCGAGGACTCGGTTCTTTTCTTATCGAACAACCGGGAAAACCGTTTTCGAGTATCATCCCTAGTCTGTAACAACATGGCACACAAACAACTATCTGAAATGCAGCCAATATTACATACAGATAATGTGTCATGAGACATGCAAATATAGATTATATACAAAGAAGATAAAAGTAAAGGATATTAAATGAGCTCAAATACACCTACAAATGAGGCATAATGATGCGATATGTACATACAGCGAGCCTAAATAGCATGTTAGCATGGATTAACTTTTAGTCATGCACTGACCAAATATGCCTGATAAGTACTCCAACAATCTATTCCGGAAATTGCAAAAATCCGCTGCCTGACCAGGGCTCAGAAAATCTGTAGAGACTCCTCCCACCCCCACCAAGGACTGTTTTCACTGCTGGACTCTAGAAAGAGATTCCGCAGCCTCCGTAGCAGAACCTCTGGGTTCTGTAAAAGCTTTTTCCCTCAGGCCATAAGACTCTTAAACGCATCAAAATCCCCCCAAATTGAATTAACTCACTGAAAGACAATAAAACATACATCCATAAACGTGGATGCATACGCAAAATTGCAATATATTTATCTGTACAGTAATCTACTTATTTATACATGCATCTTATTGCTTTTATCCTGCACTATGACGAGCTAATGCAACAAAATGTTGTTCTAGTCTGTACTGTAAAGTTCAAATTTGGATGACAATAAAAGAAAGTCTAAGTCTAACAAGTCAACAACATCAACAAATCGCACTTTTTTGCATTCACACAGCATGAAACTTTTGGTGGACAAAATGAGACAAAGAAGGAGTGAAAGATTTTACCGGTGAACAAACTGTTGCCTCACAGTCCACACTATGGTGATTTCAAGAACCGCCGAAATTAGTATGACAAAACGGCGTTCACCAAATACTCTCCATCAGTGAAGCATACACACAAACATATTCAACAGTGGGCTTTCTAACAATTGGGAAGGTTTGTGTCATGTTTGTCCTCAAACAAAAAACATCCTTCTTTCATCCTCATCTTTTTTCTACCGCTTGTCCCTTTCAGGGTTGCGGGGGGGGGGGCTGGAGCCTATCTCAGCTCCATTCGGGCGGAAGGCAGTGTACACCCTGGACAAGTCGCCACCTCTTCACAGGCCCAACACAGATAGACAGACAACATTCACACTAACATTCACACACTAGGGCCAATTTTAATGTTGCCAATCAACCTAGGTGCATGTTTTTGGAAGTGGGAGGAACCCGGAGTACCCAGAGAGAACCCAGGCAGTAACGGGGAGAACATGCAAACTCCACACAGAGAGATCCCGAGCCCGGGATTGAACTCAGGACTACTCAGGACTTTCGTATTGTGAGGCACATGCACAAACCCCTCTACCACCGTGCTGCCCAAAAACAAAAAACATACTAAAAAAAAAACAACTATTTTTTTCCATTTTTAATTATTTTTAGAAAATGCTCCAGGGAGCCACGGGTTTCTGACCCCGAGTTAATGGTTACGTCTCTTTGTTTTACATGTTTTCCTATTGACTAATCTCTGTTGAGTTTAGGAGGGCCAGCATGCTAGCAAATATGAATATGATCTTACCAAAAGGCCGTACATGTCATCAGGGTTGTCCTCATCCCCACCTTCATCTCCTCTATCTAAAAAGAGATTCCATGCATAATTCATAAGTAGTACTGTAAAGTAACGGGTGGATGAAGTACGGCACTTTTTCATCACATCCTGTAATAGCTCGTGCTGACCTTTTATCACTGCAACATTATCTGCTCCAGCACTTCCATCATCTCCTTCCTTCTCCTTATCGTTGGGCAGATAACGCTCCACCCACCCTCTGGCCCGTAAGGCGTTACGGACCGCTGGATAGCGCCCCAGCACCGTGAAGATTTTCTGCATCTGATACCCAGAGGAGTAAAGAAGAAGGCATGGGGGTTAGTGATGAATATTCCTGCGGGTGTTATTTGCATTTGTAATCACCTTGACTGCTTTCTCCACCAAGGCTTTGGCTTTTTTTGCCCTTTCAGACCTGGAAGCTGGACGAGTAGGAGTAATATTGCCACGCACCTTCCCCTCTACAGGAACCACAGCTGGGAGAAATATCACTCAAGTATTTTAATTTACACTCGTACTGTAGCTCGGGTTTTGGTGCGCCACAATTTTTGTTGGATACTGTTTTGGTATGCCGTCTTTGGGTCAAGCGTTGAACGTATACATTCCGCAAATCCCACCTGTTTACTCAGTCTTGACTGCAAAATGAGTCATCATGGGGGACTTGCAAGCGTCAGCACTTTGATAAAGAAGGTGAGAAACGCTATTCAATTCAAAAAACATCTATGAAGTGGCATCCATTTGGCTACTCTCGTCTTAACCCTCTACGCTCATCACTGTGTTCACCAACAAGTCTTCAATAAAGTGATTTTTAAAGGGGAACATTATCACCAGACCTATGTAAGCGTCAATATATACCTTGATGTTGCAGAAAAAAGCCCATGTTTATTTCAACCGATTTCCGAACTCTAAAAGGGTGAATTTGGCGATTTAAACGCCTTTCAATTGTTCGCTGTCGGAGCGATGACCTTTCACGTGTGACGTTACAATGGGAAGCAAGCCACCATTTTCTCAAACACATTACACACACAAGTCAAATCAGCTCTGTTATTTTCCGTTTTTTCGACTGTTTTCCGTACCTTGGAGACATCATGCCTCGTCGGTGTTTTGTCGGAGGGTGTAACAGCACGATTAGGGACGGATTCAAGTTGACTTACGTGGAATGTGCATCAATTAGCATGGCATGCTAATCAATGCTAACATGGCAGGAATGGCAAGAATGTGTGGATATCCTGCGACACTCAAAGCAGATGCATTTCCAACGATAAAGTCAACGAAATCACAAAGGTGAGTTTTGTTGATGTTATTGACTTATGTGCTAATCAGACATATTTGGTCACGGCATGACTGCCAGCTAATCGATGCTAACATGCTATTTAGGCTAGCTGTATGTACATTTGTAGCTATATTTGCATCCAGCCTTTCCCTCCACCCACATTTAATGCCAAACAAACACTTACCAATCAGCGGATTTAAGTTGCTCCAGTGGTCAAAAGATGCAATCGTTGGTTAAAAGGCGATCGCCGAATAGCTTCAATAGCTATTCGCTCAATAGCTTCAGTTTCTTCTTCAATTTATTTTTCGCTATCCGCCTCCATACTCCCAACCATCCGTTTCAATACATGCGTAATCTGTTGAATCGCTTAAGCCGCTGAAATCCAAGTCTGAATCCGAGCTAATTTCGCTATATCTTGCGGTTCTATCCGCCATGTTGTTTGTATTGACGTCACTATGTGACGTCACAGGAAAATGGACGGGTGGATTTACAGATAGCGAAAATCAGGCACTTTAAAGCCTTTTTTCGGGATATTCCATGATGGGGAAAATTTTGAAAAAACTTCGAAAAATGAAATAAGCCACTGGGAACTGATTTTTCTATTGGTTTTAACCCTTCTGAAATTGTGATAATGTTCCCCTTTTATGTTTTTTTTTTTTAAATTTCGTTCATTATTTATTAGAGCTGTCTGATAATGGCTTTTTTGCCGATATTCCGATATTGTCCAACTCTTAATTACCGATTCCGATATCAACCGATACCGATATATACAGTCGTGGAATTAACACATTATTATGCCTAATTTTGTCGTGATACCCCGCTGGATGCATTAAACAATGTAACAATGTTTTCCAAAATAAATCAACTCAAGTTATGGAAAAAATTGCCAACATGGTACTGCCATATTTATTATTGAAGTCACAAATGGCATTATTTTTTTAACATGCCTTAAAACAGCAGCTTGGAATTTGGGACATGCTCTCCCTGAGAGCATGAGGAGGTTGAGGTGAGCGGGGTTTAGGTGGGCGGGGTTGAGGGTGTATATTGTAGCGTCCTGGAAGAGTTAGTGCTGCAAGAAATTCTGGGTATTTGTTCGGTTGTGTTTATGTGTTACGGGGCGGCCGTTCTCCCGAAATGTGTGTGTCATTCTTGTTTGGTGTGGGTTCACAGTGTGGCGCATATTTTTAACAGTGTTAAAGTTGTTTATACGGCCACCCTCACAGTGACCTGTATGGCTGTTGACTAAGTATGCCTTGTGTGTGTGAAAAGCCGTAGGTATTGTGCGATTGGGCCGGCACGCAAAGGCAGTGCCTTCAAGGTTTATTGGCGCTCTGTACTTCTCCCTTCGTCCGTGTATGTGACAGTTTGACCCCACACTGTCACTGTTTGACCTTTGGCTTCCTCTCAAACCATGCACATTTTTTTTAGTCAGTGGAAAGCATGCTCAACAAACAAATTGTAACCTGTCACTCACCATGGCTCTGAATGCGTGGCTAAAAGAGTCAGGGTGGGGCTGAGGGCTTTATGTAGGTGAGCACACCAGCTTTGACTAATTAGGCCTAATTTGGGCCAAACCATGATTTTCAGGAGCTCGGTGTTGCTGAGGCACACTGGACATTTGAAAGTTGTGTTGTCTAAGCCTGAATACACTGTGTACAAACATGACTGCTTTACAAATACAAAAGTACAATGTGAATACTTTTAGACGTGATGGGTATTTATGGTGTAAATTACAAAATAACTGTTTTCTTAATTCCCCCTGTCAAATTGGTACCAGCTTGTGGGCAGGGCTATGAACTATTTAAGTGGGAAAATGCCATTTTGCTGCAGTCTGCTGTCTGTCACTGCAAGAGGAGGTTCTCTGTCCTGAGCAAGAGTTTCGCTCTACATGCATCAAACATCTACTGAGATTGTGAATTATTTGTCTTCCTGTTGTTGTTCACCTCTTGACACTTTTTGGGATTTCAATAAATGTTTGTAAACTGTTACCAACTGTGTGCCTTGCCATCCTTGATTTGAAGTCTGGCTTGCAAAGGTTACATTACCTTCACCCGAGGCGGGGTGTGACATATGGTGGCAGTGGTGGGATGGCAAGCCGCAGAGTTTACAACAAACGTGGTAGAGGGCAGGCCAGAACTGGTTTGAGATCCCAAGTGTCAGAGGTGGCAATGACAGACGAGACTGATGAGATGGCTGGTCGAGGGGCCACGGCGATGAGGCTGGACCGGACCACTATGGCGGAGGAGCGTGACATTGGATGGAAGAAGACGTCAAAGGTTTTGAGAACTCTGGGGCTAGGCATAAGCCGCATAGGAAGAGGTCTGGGAAGGCTAGGTGGTCTGCTGAGCCACCGAGGACTGAAAGAGTGCTAGGTGATCTTACCCTGTTTAACATGTTCCAAGACTTTTTAATTGGACAGCCACGTAGGGAAGCTGTTTTAGTCCGTGAACTCCAGGAGTTAAAAACTGTCTGTACAAGGCCTGGCCTAGATCACTAACCAAAATGCTAACCATCCTAATAGCCATTGTGAGCAGTCGCCCAAACCCAAACCCAGAACTCACCCATATCCAACTCCTTGCCCTCAAGCGTCGCCGTCCAGAGATGCCTTGCCACCTGCCTTGCCATCATGTCCGACAAGGCCCGAAGATGCTCCCTTTCCAGCAGTGTGAGGACATCGAGAACTTTCTTGTCTGCTTCGAGCGCATCGTTCGCACCTGGGGCTGGCCTCAGTCTGACTGGACAGGCGACTTGTTCCACTTTTGACCGGCAAAGCCCTGGATGCCTATTCTGCGATGGAAGAAGATGCTTCCGACGTCTACACTGACCGTAAAGAAGCCCTCCTTGCTAAGTTTGATATCTCTCCTGAGACTTATAGGCTCCAGTTCCGGTTAACCTACATTCTCCCTGGTGAATCTTCCAAGGAGACTTACAACAGTACATTCCCCCTGGTGAATCTTCCAAGGAGACTTACAACAGACTTAAGGGTCTCTATAGAAGATGGATCAAGCCAGAGCAGCGTTCTGAAGAAGACATCGGGGAGCTTTTCATTCTAGAGCAAATGCTTCACATGCTGCCCAACAAAATGAAGACTTGGGTCAAGGAACACGAGCCAGAAGACAGACTTACTGCTGCTAAACTTGCAGGCCAGTACTTGAATGCTCGTAAAGGACTCTGAATGCCAAGGCAGCAGAACAACCTGGAGCAGCCCGAGGTGCAGCCGACCTGTCGCACCAAAGAGGAGCGCAGAAAGCAGGTGGTTACAGCACCTCAGGGGACAAAAGACTGTTCCCAAGACAGAGTCCAGTGAAGGAGCTCATCTGCTGCCACTGCCAACAGCCAGGGCATCAAGCCCCAGTCTGCCCCTTGAAAGGTCCCAAGCTGTCCAGGTTCAGTCATGGCACCTGCTCTTGCACCCAATCCTGAACCTGAGGCCAAACCTAACACTAAGCCTATCATGATGCCAGCTTGTGTTAATGGCCGTCCAGTAAAAGCACTGCTAGACACAGGTAGCTCCATGACACTGCTGAACCATTCTTTTGTGCCACTTGGTAATCTTGACTATCAGCATGCCACAGCCATTCAATGTGTCAATGGTGATCTATGAAGATATCCCGTGGCTGATGTGACCATCGTCATCGATGACCAGGCTGTCTTGCTCCATGTGGGGGTTCTTGAACACATGCCCCATGACCTAATCTTGGGCAGAGACTTGCTTATTCTGCATGATCTTGTTCATCAGTCACACAAGCAGAAAGCAAAGACAAGTTCTATTCCAGCCATTCAAGAGGCTTACACTATACTTACCCGTGCTCAGACAGCCAAGGTAGGGCTGGAGCCTCTTCCTGACTTGGGCCCTTCTCTATGCCAGGGTGGTCAGAAGGGCACCCCGAAAAGTAAGAGCCAGCGCCGCCTGGAGAAGATCCAAGGTACTCCACTGTTTGGTGATGTGTCAAGCTTGAAACCTGATGAAGAGTGGCAGGTACCTGAAGACATCCGAGAGCTACAGAGATCTGATGTCTCACAAGCTCCCCTGCTGGCTAAGGTGAAACATGCTAACATCCCCTTGCAGCCAAACCAGGGTTAAAAGTATGTCCTGGAGGATGGAGTCCTGTACATAGCAGATCAGCAAGAGAATCGTTTGGTGGTCCCTACCTGCTATAGGCCCCTTGTACTGCATCTTGCTCATTCCATATCTTGGGCTGGTCATCTTGGGCAAGACAAGACTCTTGCTCGAGTCAAAGCTCGCTTATTTTGTCCAATGATGGTCAAAGTTGTTATTGAGTACTGCCAAACCTGTCTGCAGTGCCAGAAGACCTCTCCGAGACAACCTGAGAGAACCCCACTACTCCCTCTTCCTCTCATTGATGTTCCTTTCCGGAGGATTGCAATGGATATCGTTGGACCCCTGGATAAAAGCAGTGGAGGTCATGAATACATCCTTGTCCTCTGTGACTAAGCCACCAGATTTCCTGAGGCCTTCCCACTAAGGAGTATCAAGACACCCAAAGTCATCTCTGCACTTGTACAGCTCTTCTCACGAGTAGGAATTCCAGATGAAATAATCACGGATCAAGGAACAAACTTCACCTCAAAGCTCATGAATCAGCTTCACAAACAACTTGGAATCACTGGCATTCACACCCCCCCCCTATCATCCACAAACCGACGGGTTGGTGGAACGCTTCAACCAAACCCTGAAGTCCATGCTGAGGAAGTTTGTAGACGACACCGGCCGAGACTGGGAGAAATAGCTTCCCTTCTTGCTCTTTGCCTATCGAGAGGTACCCCAAGCCTCTACCGGGTTTTCGCCTTTTGAGCTTCTCTATGGGTTCCCTGTTCAAGGTCCCTTGGACCTCTTGAAGAAATCCTGGGAATCCAAACCACCTGCAGCACAAGGAGTTCTTTCTTATGTGCTGCAGATGCAAGACCGGCTGGAGCAATAAAGAGCTAAGGCAAAGAAAAATCTTGGAAAGGCCCAGATGAAACAGAAGACGTGGTATGACCAGAAAGCACGACACAAGGTGCTACAGCCAGGTCATAAGGTCATGCTCTTGCTTCCAACCTCTGGACACGCCCATAGTCGTTCCTCTCCCACACAATTCACTCAAAGCACCTGCCGCTGATGAGACCTCCACATCCTTCATTAGCCAGCGGATGCTGCGTTCCAGTGGCAGAATGTAGCTACTTGTCTCGTACAGTAAGCCCTACACGTCTCTAGCTCTCCTCGCAGACGTGCTTCCTTGCTCTGTGTTTCCTCTTTGTGTCCTGTGTCATCACCCTACAGCTGCTCTTCGTTCCCTAGATTCGAGCTGTTTGTCTCGTCTCCCCGTATTCCCTCCTGTCTTCTTGCAGCCTTCCTGGATCTCAACCTCTCGCCTGTACACGGACTCCTGCCCTTGACATTTTGCTTGCCCACATGCCTCCGAACCTGCCTTGCTCCTTCTGGACTTCCGCACCTTCCTCAACACGCACCTTCAACACCTCCCGGTAAAACTCAACATATAATTGCTTAACATTGTCACACCTCACGTATTTGGATTACTTGCACACGTCATTCTACTTTTTTAATAATATCCTTCTCCACCGCATATAACATGTATTCCTCCTTCTGAGCATTATTCTCCTCACCTGTCTCTGATTGTTAATCAGGAGGGTTTATCAACCAGTGCCGCCTGCCTCTCTCTGTCATGTTAATGTCTCAAGTTGCCGTATTGATTTCTTCAGCCTGGTACCTATTTAAAAGACCTTCCAACCAGTACATCCTCGGCTGTCTCTGCATCCTGCGGTCACGCCTTCAACAATGCGGCAATGTGACATTTATGATCATATTTATTGGTGTCCGGAACAGAATAATCGGATTTATATGACTTCTTATTGTGAAAATTGCTTCAGTGTTCGTACAATTTGGTTTTCGTCTGACTTTTTGGAACTGACTACCAACAAAAACCAAGGTATGCAGTATGACGGAATATACGCCATGAATGTGTGCAGGTGTGTTCACTCTTACCTGCTGCCATTATTGCAAAGAAGGTCTATCCTCAAAACTTCCTTTGTTTTGTTTTCTGGGAACAAATGTAAACAAATGTACTTTTAAAAAAATGCACAAATTAATTGAAAGGCTCTCTCACAGGGAACAAAGGCGGACAGTTTGTTTGGACTGAAATAGGGGTATAGTTAGTTGTTCTATGTATCCCTGTACAATTTAAGCAATTTTCTAGAGTGTGTCTAACGTGCATTTCAGCTCTGCACACACCCGGGCTCGGACCATCAACTACACAACCCCTTTGTCCACGAGCTGGATGTGCTGGTCAGTTTTTGATTGATTGATTGAAACTTTTATTTGTAGATTGCAGTTTAGTACATATTCCGTACAATTGTATATGCTAAAAGTCAATTGTATGCTAAAAGTAAATGATTGTTGAACCAGCTTTGTTGCCAGATGTACAATATTTGTGTGGTAACTGCCCCCTTATGTACAATTAACAATTGTAAAACTCAATAATGTATACAATAATTTGACCCACAATTGTGCCTAATGCCATTTTCTTACATGAAGCAGCTGTTCTGTCACAGGCAGAAGTTATTAAAAATCACTTAAAGTACATATCCGGATTGTAGTCAGCTGGAGGCGTGTCTTAATGAAATTAAACAATGGATGTCCGCTAACTTTTGCAACTCAACGCCAAAAAAACGGAAATGCTGATTATCGGTCCTGCTAGACACCGACCTCTATTTAATGATACAACTCTAACATTTGACAACCAAACAATTAAACAAGGCGACACGGTAAAGAATCTGGGTGTTATCTTTGACCCAACTCTCTCCTTTGAGTCACACATTAAAAGCGTTACTAAAAGGGCCTTCTTTCATCTACGTAATATCGCTAAAATTCGCTCCATTCTGTCCACTAAAGACGCTGAGATCATTATCCATGCGTTTGTTACGTCTCGTCTCGATTACTGTAACGTATTATTTTCGGGTCTCCCCATGTCTAGCATTACAAGATTACAGTTGGTACAAAATGCGGCTGCTAGACTTTTGACAAGAACAAGAAAGTTTGATCACATTACGCCTGTACTGGCTCACCTGCACTGGCTTCCGCACTTGAGATGTGACTTTAAGGTTTTACTACTTACATATAAAATACTACACGGTCTAGCTCCATCCTATCTTGCCGATTGTATTGTACCCTATGTCCCGGCAAGAAATCTGCGTTCAAAGGACTCCGGCTTATTAGTGATTCCCAAAGCCCAAACAAGTCTGTGGGCTATAGAGCGTTTTCATTTCGGGCTCCAGTACTCTGGAATGCCCTCCCGGTAAAAGTTCGAGATGCCACCTCAGTAGAAGCATTTAAGTCTCACCTTAAAACTCATTTGCATACTCTAGCCTTTAAATAGACTCCCTTTTTAAACCAGTTGATCTGCCGTTTCTTTTCTTTTTCTCCTATGTCCCACTCTCCCTTGTGGAGGGGGTCCGGTCCGATCCGGTGGCCATGTACTGCTCGCCTGTGTATCGGCTGAGGACATCTCTGCGCTGCTGATCCGTCTCCGCTTGGGATGGTTTCCTGCTGGCTCCGCTGTGAACGGGACTCTCGCTGCTGTGTTGGATCCGCTTTGGACTGGACTCTTGCGACTGTGTTGGATCCATTATGGATTGAACTTTCACAGTATCATGTTAAACCCGCTAGACATCCATTGCTTCCCTCCTCTCCAAGGTTCTCATAGTCATTATTGTCACCGATGTCCCACTGGGTGTGAGTTTTCCTTGCCCTTATGTGGGCCTACCGAGGATGTCGTAGTGGTTTGTGCAGCCCTTTGAGACACTAGTGATTTAGGGCTATATAAGTAAACATTGATTGATTGATTGATATGACAAGTTTTACTAAATTGTGTGATTTATATAAATTGTTTTTTTTTTCTAAATGTACTTTTCACGAGTTTGATTGGCCACAGTAGTCGTGTCGTACAATTAGATGTACTGTGCATTGGGAAAGTATTAGCGCTTCCATTTTCCACATTTTTGTTATGTTACTACATTGATCCAGAATGGAACACATCAATTTTTATCCTCAAAATTCTACACAAAATACCCCAAAAAGTTTTTATTTTCTATTTAGCAAATTGTTTAAAAAAAAAAAATGTACATAAGTATTCGCTGCCTTTGATCAATACTTTGCTGATGAATTTTTGGCAGCAATTAGTCTCAGGTCTCAAGTCTCAAGAATTTCAATGCCAAAAGCTTTGCACACCTATCTTTGGGGAATTTTACTCATTCCTCTTTCCAGCATCTCTCAGGCTCCATCAGGTTGCACCGGCAGTGTTGGTTTTCATCCAGGATGTCTCTGCATTGCTGCATTCTTCTGATTCTAGTCAGGGAGGTGACCAAGAACCCGGTGGTCATTTTATCAGAGCTACGGCATTCCTCTGTGGAGAAGGAAGAACCTTCCAGAAGGACAACCACCTCTGCAGCAATTGACCTATCATGTCGGTATGGTAGAGTGACCAGATGGAAACACAGCTCAACACCATCCTTACAGTGAAGCATGGTGGTGGCAGCATCATGCGGCAAGAACTGAGTGACTAGTCAGGATAGAGGGAAAGATGAATGCAGCAATGTACCTGCATGAAAAAAAACGCTTCCCATCCAACCTGATGGAGCTTGACAGGTGCTGCAAAGACGAGTAGGCAAGGAGGAATGGGCGAAACTGCCCTAAGGTGTGCCAAGCTTCTGTCATCATATTCAAAAATACTTGAGGCTGTAATTGCTGAGGAAGCTGCATCAAGTATTCAGCAAAAGCTGTGCACATACATGTGGTTTATCTTTTATATTTTTTTATACATTTTCAATGTGAGTGTGAATGTTGTCTGTCTATCTGTGTTGGCCCTGCGATGAGGTGGCGACTTGTCCAGGCTGTAGTCCGCCTTCCGCCCGATTGTAGCTGAGATAGGCACAAGCGCCCCCCGCGACCCCAAAAGGGAATAAGCGGTAGAAAAATGGATGGATGGATGTTTCAAGGAAGCTGTTGTGCATTCTTATGTTGCACTTTAAATTTTTTTATTTTTTTTTTCATTAATGGTCATTGGTCCAAGTTTAAAGAAAGGAGAAATCCCTTTTTGTGTGGCACTGTTTTTGTTATTAATTATGTGAATGTGAGTGTGAATGTTGTCTGTCTATCTGTGTTGGCCCTGCGATGAGGTGGCGACTTGTCCAGAGTGTACCCCGCCTTCCGCCTGATTGTAGCTGAGATAGGCGCCAGCGTCCCCCGCGACCCCAAAAGGGAATAAGCGGTAGAAAATGGATGGATGGATGTTAAAAATAAGATATTATGCCTTGTGCACTTTAACTTGATTTTATATATTTTGATTTAATGATTTAAAATTGTTACAAAACAAAACAACAAAACTTATTTTTATTTGTCTTTTTTTTTTTACTGATCTAAAAAATTATCCAATCCGTGACTCTGATCCGAGAAACGATCTAAACCGTGAGTTTTTTGAGCCGTTGCACCTCTAGTAACAAATGAAGGAAGAATTAATTCCCAAGAAAAACAGCACGGGGTCCATCGTATGCCGGTGGTTCGGCTTCAAGCGGGAATATGTCGAATAGACAACTTTAATTTGTCAAGTGTGGGGCACAAGCGTTGCTACCAAAACTAGCATTACTGCTAATATGTAGCATCATTTGAAAAGTCACCCGCTAAAAACTTTATTACAGTTGACTTAGTTGTGATTTCCTTCTCTGCATGAAAGTTTAAAATGAGCATATATTAATGCAGTATGAAGAATGTTTTAATGTAGACACATGGAATCATCATACTGCTGTCATTATATGTATTAAGTGTTAATTCAAGGTTAAGGCAAAATACCGAGATATATATTGTATATCGGGATATGGCCTAAAAATATCGCGATATTAAAAAAAAGGCCATACTGTATCGCCCAGCCCTAGCTGCAACATAACACAATATTTAAAATGCACAGCATTCTGTATCTTTTTAATACGCAAAGAGCTAAAGTTGAAAACCTAAAGACTCAGAAGTCTATTCAATCCACAATAACACAACTAAATTAATCCCAAAAAAGAGCAATTGAAGATACAAAAAGCCAGTTTTAGCAAAAAGCTTGCATTTAGCAAAAAGCTTGCATTTATACCTGCGGACATGGAAGTGCATGTGCGCAGGTATAAAAGAATTAAGCACATTAGTGTCGGTAGCATCTGTTTAAGCGTTTAAATCAGGTCATCCAAATCTGGATTTAGCTGACCCAGGCTGTCGGGCCAAACAAGCTCATTTAAAAGCACCTTCCAGTCACACATAACAAAAATCATCAACACAAAACATAGACACTCACATCACTTATCCAATGGGAATCCTCAGTCCTGCTGCCCTCCTTACAGACTGTAACCATGACAACCTTGCAAGCTCCCGCAGAATGTTTACCATGACAACCGCGACCTGCACTATGAGAAAAAACCGTGCAGTGTTATTTGAACGGAACTGCAAGAAGAGCACTGGGTGGGGGGGAAACATCCAACTTGTTGTGTAACCACCTGGGCAGTATAGAAGGCGCCCCCTGGTGGTGAGAATATCCCTTATTTGCAGCTCAGATGGTCATCTTCTGATTCAGTGTCAATCAGTCAGTCTGTAATACAGTACATCCGTGTCCACGTGTAACACGTCATAAAACGTTCATGTCTCGTCAGTTTAACAGACGCGCTCTGTGTAGTTCCTAATCTTACCGCATGATGGCAGCCAACGCCCAGTTAAGACCAAGGCATGTATTTATTGAATCCTCATTGGTTTGCCGTGCTACTTGCGTTTTTGCATTAAGTTGCAATTTGCATTTTGCAACAGACTGAAATTGATAAGACATTTATAGATTCTGAGATAGAATACAAGAACTCTATGAAAAGTACCAGTGCAAAATGAATACTGCTCACTTTTGACTGATGCAGTCAGAGATGCATTGATTTAAAATTATGTTGAATATTGTGGTTGTAGTTTCCAATGCTTCATACAGGGATGCTTTCTCCTATATATATATAAAATTAAAAAAAACAAAATGTTAGAAACTATGATGCGATGCAGCCATGAGCCATTACTGAGTATGACTATACAATATTAACAGTAATACAAAAATAAGCACTCTTGTTTTGAATCTTATTAGAGGCTTACTGTATTTTTTTCCCACCATAGGCCGCAAATAGAACAATAAAGGGTATTAGATATTTTCTAATATCCAGTGTGGGTCGAAAAATGCTGCTTAAGATATTCAATAAATGGATTAATGTGGCAAATAATTTTGATGGCTTAAAAACATTTTTTTAAACATTTTTTTTCACTTGGTAAAAAAAACAAGTAAAAAACTAAACAAAATCAGTACTACAAAAATAAACAGTAGAACATTTCATTTAAAAAACAAGTAAAAAAGTGTACATACATGAATAAATAAATAAATAAGTAAGTAAAAGAATTTGTAAAAACAAAAAAGTAAAAACAAAACCGGCCAAAAGAAAACTAAACAAAAAAATTAAAAAAATATATATAATTAAAAGTAAGTTGGTCATTTGATGTTTGCTAAATGGTGCACTATTAACAATAATACTAAACTAAGCACTGTTGTTTTGCATCTTCTTAGAGGCTTACTGTATTTTTTTCCCACCATAGGCCGCAAATAGAACAATAAAGGGTATTAGATTTTTTCTACCATCCAGTGTGGGTCGAAAAATGCTACTTAAGATATTCAAAAAAAGGATTAATGTGGCAAATAATTTTGATGGCTTAAAAATATTTTTTTTTAAACATTTTTTTTCACTTGGTAAAAAAAACAAGTAAAAAACTAAACAAAATCAGTAATACAAAAATAAAAAGTAGAACATTTAAAAAACAAGTAAAAAAGTGTACATACATGAATAAATAAATAAGTAAGTAAAAACAAACTAGTTAAAACAAAAAAGTAAAAACAAAACCAGCAAAAAAAAAAAAAAAAAAAAAGTAAAAAAAAAAAATTAGAAGTAAGTTGGTCATTTGATGTCTGCTAAATGCTGCACTATTAATAATACTAAACTAAGCACTGTTGTTTTGCATCTTCTTAGAGGCTTACTGTATTTTTTTTCCCACCATAGGCCGCAAATAGAACAAGAAAGAGTATTAGATATTTTCTACTACCCAGTGTGGGTCGAAAAATGCTGCTTAAGATATTCAATAAATGGATTAATGTGGCAAATAGTTTTGATGGCTTAAACATATTTTTTTAAACATTTTTTTTTTTAAACAACTAAAAAAAACTAAACTAAATCAGTAACACAAAAATACAAAGTAAAAAAAAAAAAAAAAAGTTAAAAAAGTGTACATACATGAATAAATAAATAAATAAGTAAGTAAAAACAAAAAAGTACCAAAAAAAAATTAAAACTAAGTTGATGATTTGATGTCTGCTAAATGGTTCTCTAGTAAGTTACAATGGGGTCTCAACAAAGTCATTGGTGTAAGTGTCAAAGTTTTGTGTGCGATCACAAGCATATTTTGTGGCTGCTGCATGTAGAAAAAACTGGACTTAACAGTATAATTTAGTTTATACAAAATGCAAACAAATTCCCTTACCACACACTATTATACTTTACGTACTTTTAGTTAAAGTAACAGTTTAATCCATCCATCCATCCATCCATCATCCTCCGCTTATCCGAGGTCGGGTCGCGGGGGCAGCAGCCTAAGCAGGGAAGCCCAGACTTCCCTCTCCCCAGCCACTTCGTCCAGCTCTTCCCGGGGGATCCCGAGGCGTTCCCAGGCCAGCCGGGAGACATAGTCTTCCCAACGTGTCCTGGGTCTTCCCCGTGGCCTCCTACCGGTTGGACGTGCCCTAAACACCTCCCTAGGGAGGCGTTCGGGTGGCATCCTGACCAGATGCCCGAGCCACCTCATCTGGCTCCTCTCGATATGGAGCAGCAGCGGCTTTACTTTGAGTTCCTCCCGGATGGCAGAGCTTCTCACCCAATCTCTAAGGGAGAGCCCCGCCACCCGGCGGAGGAAGCTCATTTCGGCCGCTTGTACCCGTGATCTTATCCTTTCGGTCATGACCCAAAGCTCATGACCATAGGTGAGGATGGGAACGTAGATCGACCGGTAAATTGAGAGCTTTGCCTTCCGGCTCAGCTCCTTCTTCATCAAAACGGATCGATACAACGTCCGCATTACTGAAGACGCCGCACCGATCCGCCTGTCGATCTCACGATCCACTCTTCCCCCACTCGTGAACAAAACTTCTAGGTACTTGAACTCCTCCACTTGGGGCAGTGTCTCCTCCAGAACCTGGATATGGCACTCCACCCTTTTCCGGGCGAGAACCATGGACTCGGACTTGGAGGTGCTGATTCTCATTCCGGTCGCTTCACACTCGGCTGCGAACCGATCCAGTGAGAGCTGAAGACCCCGGCCAGATGAAGCCATCAGGACCACATCATCTGCGAAAAGCAGAGACTTAATCCCGCGGCCACCAAACCGGAACCCCTCAACGCCTTGGCTGCGCCTAGAAATTCTGTCCATAAAAGTTATGAACAGAATCGGTGACAAAGGACAGCCTTGGCGGAGTCCAACCCTCACTGGAAACGAGTCCGACTTACTGCCGGCAATGCGTACCAAGCTCTGACACCGATCATACAGGGAGCGGACCGCCATAATAAGACAGTCCGGTACCCCATACTCTCTGAGCACTCCCCACAGGACTTCCCGAGGGACACGGTCGAATGCCTTCTCCAAGTCCAAAAAGCACATGTAGACTGGTTGAGCAAACTCCCATGCACCCTCAAGAACTCTGCCGAGAGTATAGAGCTGGTCCACAGTTCCACGACCAGGACGAAAACCACACTGTTCCTCCTGAATCCGAGGTTCGACTATCCGGCGTAGCCTCCTCTCCAATACACCTGAATAAACCTGAGGAGTGTGATCCCACGATAGAGGGACCACCACCCCGGTCTGCCAATCCAGAGGTACCGCCCCCGATGTCCACGCAATGCTGCAGAGTCTTGTCAACCAAGACAGACCCACAGCATCCAGAGCCTTAAGGAACTCCGGGCGGATCTCATCTACCCCCAGGGCCTTGCCGCCGAGGAGCTTTTTAACTACCTCAGCAACCTCAGCCCCAGAAATAGGAGAGCCCACCACAGATTCCCCAGGCACCGCTTCAGCAAAGGAAGACGTGTTGGTGGGATTGAGGAGGTCTTCGAAGTATTCCCTCCACCGATCCACAACATCCGCAGTCGAAGTCAGCAGAACACCATCCGCACCATACACGGTGTTGATAGTGCACTGCTTCCCCTTCCTGAGGCGGCGTATGGTGGTCCAGAATCGCTTCGAAGCCGTCCGGAAGTCGTTTTCCATGGCTTCCCCGAACTCTTCCCATGTCCAAGTTTTTGCCTCAGCGACCACTAAAGCTGCACACCGCTTGGCCCGTCGGTACCCGTCCACTGCCTCCGGAGTCCTATGAGCCAAAAGAACCCGATAGGACTCCTTCTTCAGCTTGACGGCATCTCTCACTGCTGGTGTCCACCAACGGGTTCTGGCATTACCGCCACGACAGGCACCAACAACCTTGCGGCCACAGCTCCAATCAGCCGCCTCGACAATAGAGGTGCGGAACATGGTCCACTCGGACTCAATGTCTCGCACCTCTCTCGTGACATGTTCAAAGTTCTTCCGGAGGTGGGAATTGAAAATCTCTCTGACAGGAGACTCTGCCAGACGTTCCCAGCAGACCCTCACAATGCGTTTGGGCCTCCCAGGTCTGTCCGGCATCCTCCCCCACCATCGCAGCCAACTCACCACCAGGTGGTGATCGGGAGAAAGCTCCGCCCCTCTCTTCACCCGAGTGTCCAAAACATGAGGCCGCAAATCCGATGACACAACTACAAAGTCGATCATGGAACTGCGGCCTAGGGTGTCCTGGTGCCATGTGCACATATGGACACCCTTATGTTTGAACATGGTGTTTGTTATGGACAATCCGTGACGAGCACAAAAGTCCAATAACAAAACACCACTCCGGTTTAGATCCGGGCGGCCATTCTTCCCAATCACGCCTCTCCAGGTTTCACTGTCGTTGCCAACATGAGCGTTGAAGTCTCCCAGTAGGGAATCACCCGGCGGAGCACTTTCCAGTACTCCCTCGAGTGTACCCAAAAAGGGTGGGTACTCTGAACTGCTGTTTGGTGCGTAAGCACAAACAACAGTCAGGACCCGTCCCCCCACCCGAAGGTGGAGGGAAGTTACCCTCTCGTCCACCGCGTTGAACTCCAACTTGCAGGCTTTGAGCCGGGGGGCAACGAGAATTTGCCACCCCAGCCCGTCGCGTCTCACTGCCGGCAACGCCGGAGTGGAAGAGAGTCCAGTCCCTCTCAAGAGAACTGGTTCCAGAGCCCTTGCTGTGCGTCGAGGTGAGTCCGACTATATCCAGCCGGAACTTCACTACCTCGCGCACTAGCTCAGGCTCCTTCCCCCCCAGTGAGGTGACGTTCCACGTCCCAAGAGCTAGCTTCTGTAGCCGAGGATCGGACCGCCAAGTGCCCTGCCTTCGGCTGTCGCCCAGCTCACAATGTACCCGACCTCTATGGCCCCTCCTATGAGTGGTGAGCCCATTGGAGGGATGACCCACGTTGCCTCTTCGGGCTGTGCCCGGCCGGACCCCACGGGGACAGGCCCGGCCACCAGGCACTCGCCAACATGCCCCAACTCTGGGCCTGGCTCCAGAGCGGGGCCCCGGTGACCCGCGTCCGGGCAAGGGAAATCTGAGTCCATTTTGTTGTAATTCCATAGAAGTCTTTGAGCTGCTCTTTGTCTGATCACTCACCTAGGACATGTTTGTCTTGGGAGACCCTACCAGGGGGCATGAAAGCCCCCAAACATAGCTCCTAGGATCATTGGGACACGCAAACTCCTCTACCACGGTAAGGTAGCAGCTCAGAGAGGAGTTTAATGTTACAAAAAACAAAATACACTTGGGCACACCATATCTTGATTTTACACTGGTATTCTACTCGAATATATATACTTGTATTTTTTGTCATCCCAACTGAATTAGTTTTGTAGTCAGGAATCAATCAAACGCAGTCACAAAAAAATCATCAAACAGTCTGCAACTGTAAGATGCCATTTTAGTTTGCTTTTTATGTTTTGGAGGATATGTTCCATGTATACGTTTACTTGTATCTTTGGAATGTGTCGCAGGGCTATTTAAAATGAGCTGCTGGTCACATATGGACCCGGTCCCCACTTTGGACACCCTAGCATTAGAGTGTGCAGTTGTACCAAAAGAAGTGTCCATGTGTAAAAGCACCTAATGTCACGATCCGCCTCCCGGATCCGACATAGTTTTAGTTCTTGAGTCCTTCTGTGTGTTTTGTTTATTTTTGGACTCTTTCGATCCCTTCGTTTGAGCACTTCCTTGTTTGTTTAGTTACCATGGTTCCTCATTTGTTTCACCTGCCATGCCTTTTACGCACACCTGTGGTAATTGTTTGTTTCTGTATTTAAACCTGCCTCCTCCCTTTGTTCAGTCTTGGTTCATTGTGTGCTACAGGCAACTTTCACGTCTTGGTTTATCCAAGTCCTTGTTTGTTCGCTAAGTCTCGTCTTAGCTTCCGGGCACTCGGCACACTATTCTTGGACTGTTTGGACTCTCTGCTAATTTTAGCATTAGCTTCCCGTGCATAGGCACGCCGTTTCTTTTCTGTTTTGTACAAGTGTTCGTTTACCCTTTTGTATGTTAAAATCAGCTCTTACCTGCTATCTTGCCTGGTCCGAGTCCTGCAGCATCTTGGGGTGACAACTCACGCATCAAAATGCGTTCGAAACGTGACACCTAACTCCCAATTATAAAATTTTGGGTGAATATTTATTGCATCACTCTACATTTTTAGCTGGTATTTACCATCAACTATTTTAAATTATTCCAAGTAAGAAAACGCCATTAGACATACTTGCCAACCTTGAGACCTCCCACTTAGGGAGAGTTTGTACTGCAAGGGGTTCTGGGTATTTGTTCTGTTGTGTTCATGTTGTGATTCGGTGCGGATGTTCTCCCGAAATGTGTTTTTCATTCTTGTTTGGTGTGGGTTCAAAGTGTGGCGCATATTTGTAACAGTGTTAAAGTTGTTTATACAGTCACCCTCAGTGTTACCTGTATGGCTGTTGAACAAGTATGCTTTGCATTCACTTATGTGAATTTTGTGGAAGTCGAGTACAACATTTAACTGAGTCAGCATGATGATTGAATGGAGAAAAAGCGGACGGGGCGACAGGTATTAGTGGACTCTAAAGACAGTGCCTTCACGGTATATCCTCAATGTTGTTGTTGTCCGGGCGAAAATCGGGAGAATGGTTGCCCCGGGAGAATTTCAGGAGGGGCACTGAAATTCGGGAGTCTTCCGGAAAATCGGGAGGGTTGGCAAGTATGTCATTAGATGAAACACATAGCCTATAATGCAGGCCTGGGCAATTATTTTGACTCGGGGGCCAAATTTAGAGACAACAATGTGTCCGGGGGCAGGTATATCTCTTTTTAGGAACACTAATAACAAACCTCACAATATTGTCTGATTGAATGCTAAAAACGTTATGGACTGACCGCCTTAAAAAACGGAAAGGAATTTTAAAAATGTTTACTGAATGAGACGAGACGCCCAGAATGTACATGAAAATAAAGAATGTGGGATTTACAATATTAACTATTAACGATAAAACACTGAATATTGACAACGTATGAACATCACCCACCATCTCCATCGACATATTTTACAATTAAGCAAAACGCAACAAAAATGCAACAAACACCGGGAAACATGAACGCAAAGGGTAAAAAAACCCCCACCAACAATCTGATACATCAATAAGCTTTAGAACTTTGTTGTAAAAACCTCTTTCCGTGTCTGTCCCTGACACCCGCATTTCAGGCTGACACGCTGTAGAAACACTCCCCACCCACAGTGCTTGGTGCCTCGTCTGAGCTACTGTGACTTACATTACCATAGTGGGTAATTAGATTACCATAGTAACTAATTAGGTTAACATAGTAACTATTATATCATGCAAAAGTGTAGATTCCAACCAGGGGCACCGAAAAGGGGGGGTAAAGGAGAAGGATTGTAGGGGCCCATGATGGAGGGGGGCCCAGAGAGGCCCCTAATGATGATGAAATTATAATACAGAGGGCTCCTGTAAAGATACAGGGGCCCTGGAAAAGATTCTTTTCATGGGGCCCAAAATCCCTAGCGGCACCCCTGATTCCAACCATTGAAATACTTTATATAGTTCAAGGACTAAAACATCACTGCACATCATAATGGCAGCTACACTTTCCATCTTAAAGATCTAAAAAAAATTATTTGGGAATGTCCGGCGGGCCAGATTGCATGTGATGTTGTCTGTCTATCTCTCCCGTCCAAAGGCAAAACATAGTAACTCACTTCTAGCTGAATTTGAGAAAACAAAGGAAAACCAATCTATCTTGATGCTGTCTTACAAAGATCTACAAAGTCGTCAAACATATAGATGTTTTCTTGAGCTTTCATTTTCTTGCCGATTGAGCCATGGATTGAATCTGCTCTCATGAACGTGTGCCCTTTCTCCAGATATTTTATCACAATCTCGGGTGGGCCCCATTCTGCGTTTGCACTTTGGGCAAGAGCCGTGTACGGCGTCCAGTTTTTATTTTTGACCTCCACAGTTATCTGCCCAAAAGAGTATGCAAGGGGAAGAATCAAGAACAATACATTTAATGAAGGTGCTTGCACCGTCCTGGGCCAATCTTCCAAATATCCCCTCGTGCCATAATCTCACATAATCAGGTTGACCCCCATTTGTGCAAATGTCTCATTAAAGACAATAAGGCGACCGACAAAGAAGCTCCGATTGGTCCCTTGAGATACTAAGTTTTTCTGTTGTTTCTACGCGGTTATGTGGTAGTTGCTAGGTCCTGCCATGCGCGTAACAGCTTACTTAGGGAACAAATCACAATATCGCATACACTAATGTAAAGCATATCACCTAGGAACTCCAAAATTATTATCAGCTCAGTTTTGACCAAAATTGAGTTACTGGGTTTTGCCTTTGGACGGGAGATCTGTGTTGGCCCTGCGATGAGCTGGCGACTTGTCCAGGGTGTACCTCGCCTTCTGCCCGATTGTAGCTGAGATAGGCGCCAGCGTCCCCCGCGACCCCAAAAGAGAATAAACGGTAGAAAATGGATGTATATATATATATATACATATATATGTGTGTGTGTATATATATATATATTTTTTAAATATTTTTTTTATTGAATAACAAACATACATTTATAATGCACACAAAAGTCAAGGCACTCTCAACTTAATCAACAATCCCCATTAGGTTGAGCAAATCACAACATCAGCAGAACATGTCATGGAAAGAAGACACAAGCAAATACAGAGTATTAAATAATAACAAATAATAATAATGAAAAAAATGAAAAAATACCAAATTTAAAAAGACAAAAAAGGGCTACCGAAATCACTTTACATGTTTTTAACAAATATATCAACTTAAGGGCTTTTGTACTCTTAACCAATTAACCTACTTAATAATAGCAAGTTCCAAGACTAGGAAACAGCGGTATTGGAGTTATGGCCTCTGATTGGCTGCAGTTCCGCACCCTACCTTCCGATTTGCTGTAGCTCCTCTCACTTTCAGCTTCCTGAGCTGTGATTGGCTGACACTGAACTCCCGCATCCTGCCTCAGCTTGGTGGCCCAGGAGTAGGCGGGAAGCGAGGGAGGAGGCGGGAAGAGGCTGGAAAGCATCACAACTCAGAGGGGTGGGGGGGCGCGTGCGTGTAAAATAGAATTTTGCTCATGCAGAAGAGATGTTGATGACATACGAGGACATGTTCACAGGAAGCCAAGTGGCAGCTGGGACCGACTTGTCGTGACATTGTTTTTATTTATTTTTTTGCGAACGCCCTGTCCTGCTCTTCCCGACTGTGACACCTTCACGCTCGTCCAGGTTCAAGCAGCATCGCCGGCATGCCCGTCCACGAAACTGACAGCATCTTGAGCTACCAGGTACACTATGTATGCTTCATGAACGTGCGTGTCCATTATGTGCTGAATCGGCAGCCTATGAACGACACCTGACAGAAACACCAACTTTAGCACGTTTTGACTATAAACAAATACCGCACATGTTTGCTGGCAGCCTACCCAGCCACTGTATGACGGATTGTTGACATGGTTATTATTGCACGTGCTGCCAGTCATCACTTTGTAACGCTGGCTGGCGTTTAAAATGGTCTAGTTCTGAAATGAATAAACAGATAACCCCCCAGGCTCCCCAGGCCCCCCAAATGACCTTGACGCCATCCCCTCCATATTATTGGTCCTGACAGCAGCAGGAAGGTGAAGTAGGGTTCCAAGGCGTACTGCACCATGCTGATGATGCTGGGGGATGCAGAGAGGAGAGATGATGATGTTGTTGAGCAAACATGCTTGGTGCTTTGTCATGGCCGCCAGGACTCACTTGCAGAGTTTTGGCTTGTTTATGATTGATGATGACATCATGTTGAGGCCTAGACGTGACTGGGATTTACATTTTAGGTGAAGTCGCTTCTCAGGTCCCAAGGAAAGTGCACATACAACAGTTATACTTCAATATTCTGTATATTACATTTCATATGTCTAGAATGCTTTGATCATATCCAAATTTGGAAAAACCCTATATTGCCAAAATTATTTGGCCACCTGCCTTGACTCACATACAGTGGGGCAAAAAAGTATTTAGTCAGCCACCGATTGTGCAAGTTCTCCCACTTAAAAGGATGACAGAGGTCTGTAATTTTCATCATAGGTACACTTCAACTGTGAAAGGCAGAATGTGAAAAAAAAATCCAGGAATTTACATTGTAGGAACTTTAAATAATTTATTTGTAAATTATGGTGGAAAATAAGTATTTGGTCAACCATTCAAAGTTCTCACTGATGGAAGGAGGTTTTGGCTCAAAATCTCACGATACATGGCCCCATTCATTCTTTCCTTAACACGGATCAATCGTCCTGTCCCCTTAGCAGAAAAACAGCCCCAAAGCATGATGTTTCAACCCCCATGCTTCACAGTAGGTCTGGTGTTCTTGGGATGCAACTCAGTATTCTTCTTCCTCCAAACACGACAAGTTGAGTTTTACCAAAATGGATACATCGATGATACAGCAGAGGATTTGGAGTAATGTCATGTGGGCAGATGAAACCAAAATAGAACTTTTTGGTATAAACTCAACTCGTCGTGATTGGAGGAAGAAGAATACTGAGTTGCATCCCAAGAACACCACATCTACCGTGAAGCATGGGGGTGGAAACATCATGCTTTGGGGCTGTTTTTCTGCTAAGGGGACAGGACGATTGTTCCGTGTTAAGGAAAGAATGAATCGGGCCATGTATCGTGAGATTTTGAGCCAAAACCTCCTTCCATCAGTGAGAACTTCGAATGGTTGACCAAAGACTTACACCATAATTTTCAAATAAATTCTTTAAAATTCCTACAATGTGAATCCCTGGATTTTTTTTTACATTCTGTCTCTCACAGTTGAAGTGTACCTATGATGAAAATTACAGACCTCTGTCAACATTTTAAGTGGGAGAACTTGCACAATAGGTGGCTGACTAAATACTTTTTTGCCCCACTGTATGAACTTGAAGTGCCATCGCATTCCTAACCCATAGGGTTCAATATGATGTCGGTCCACCTTTTGCAGCTATTTCAGCTGCAACTCTTCTGGGAAGACTGTCCACAAGGTTGCGGAGTGTGTTCATAGGAATTTTCCACCATTCTTCCAGAAGTGCATTGGTGTGGTCACACGCTGATGTTGGTCGAGAAGGCCTGACTCTCAGTATCTGTTCTAATTCATCCCGAAAGTCTTCTATCGGGTTCAGGTCAGGACTCTGTGCAGGCCAGTCAAGTTCATCCACACCAGACTCTGTCATCCATGTCTTTATGGACCTTAGTTTTTGCACTGGTGCACAGTCATGCTGGAAGAGGAAGGGACCCACTCCAAACTGTTCCCACAAGCTTGGGAGCATGGAATTGTCCAAAATGTTTTGGTATCCAGGAGCATTAAAAGTTAATTTAGCTGGAACTAAGGGGTCAGCCCAACTCCTGAAAAACCGCCCCACACCATAATTCCTTCTCCACCAAACTTCACACTCGGCACAATGCAGTCAGAAATGTAGCGTTCTCCTGGCAACCTCCAAACCCAGACTCATCCATCAGATTGCCAGATAGAAAACCGTGATTCATAACTCCAGAGAACACGTCTCCACTGCTCTAGAGTCCAGTGGCGACATGCTTTACACTACTGCATCCGACGCTCTGGACTTGGTGATGTATAGCTTAGATGCAGCTGTTCGGGAAACCCATTCCGTGTAGCTCTCTGTGTACTGTACATGGGCTAATTGGAAGTTCACATGAAGTTTGGAGCTCTGTAGCAACTGACTATTCAGAAAGTCGGCTACCTCTTTGCAGAATGCGCTTCAGGATCCACTGACCCCTCTCTGTAGGTTTACATGGCCTACCACTTTGTGGCTGAGTTGCTGTTGTTACCAAACTCTTCCATTTTCTTATATTAAAGCCAACAATTGACTTTGGAATATTTAGGAGCGAGGAAATTTAGATTTGCTGCACAGGTGGCATCCTATGACAGTACCACACTGGAAATCCATTTTACCATTGCTGGATTGCATATGAATTCTCGTTGGCTTTGCTTCCTCATGCCATAATGCACACAGAGGGCAAACAAGTGTGAGGCCAACGATTAATCAAGTGGAAGACGTGTTAGTGAAAAGTTTGAGCTGAAAGTGCCGCTCATATGAAGAGATATTAAAGAGCTTTTGATAAAGTCCCCAAAAAAGTGGTTCATGAAAGTGGTTCATAAAAGGAATAAAGTCAGGTAAATTACAAAAGAGCATCAAGAGAAATGGTTTCTCAAACATGTTGCTGTTACCTTGTATAGTAGTCAGACCGTGCTTGTGTCTGCTGCAATCACACTGTAAATAGTTTGTTTGAACATCAACAACAAGTAGCTTTTTAGTTTCTGCCATTAAAACATCACAATATTTATTACTAGAACTTGAAATGACATTAGTTTATTTCCACAATCAGAGGTCTTCGTAATTATATTTAGTAGGGCTGCGAATCTTTGGGTGCACCACGATTCGATTCAATATCGATTCTTGGGGTCGCGATTCGATTATAAATCTTTTTTTTTTTCGATTCAACGCGACTCTCGATTCAAAAACGTTTTTTTCCCGATTCAAAACGATTCTGTATTCATTCAATACATAGGATTTCAGCAGGATCTACCCCAGTCTGTTGACATGCAAGCAGAGTAGTAGATTCTTTAAAACAAGCTTTTATAATTGTTAAGGACAATGTTTTTTCAACTGATTGCAATAATGTAAATTTGTTTTAACTATTAAACGAACCAAAAATATAACTTATTTTATTTTTGTGAAAATATTGGACACAGTATGTTGTCAAGCTTATGAGATGCCATGCAAGTGTAAGCCACTGTGACACTGTTGTTCTATTTGTAATTTTTATAAATGTCTAATGATAATGTCAATGAGGGATTTTTAATCACTGCTATGCTGAAATTATAACTAATATTGATACTGTTGATAATATTCATTTTTGTTTCACTACTTTTGGTTTGTTCTGTGTCGTGTTTATATTTCCTCTCAATTGCTCTGTTTATTGCAGTTCTGAGTGTTGCTGGGTCAGGTTTGGTTTTGGAATTGGACCGCATTGTTATGGTATTGCTGTGTATTGTTTTGTTGGATTGATAAAAAATAAAAATAAAAATAGATTTAAAAAAAAAAAGAGAATCGATTCTGAATCGCACAACGTGAGAATCGCGATTTGTACTCGAATCAATATTTTCCCACACCCTTAATATTTAGTCATAAAACATAACATAACTTAAAAGAACACAAACTACTGCAATCGCTTGGCATTAGTTGACATTAAATCTCTCGTAGGCTCAACAGCATACTGAATCTAGATATTGCTGAATATTTTTGTAAAGCAAATATTGCAGAACAACAGGGAAATCTAGCTAAACAATGAAACAAAATATTAACTTTACACCAATAATTGAACCAAGAAATCAATTGCAAAAACAAATCCTATCTTTGTTCTCACCAGCATCACGATAACAGCAGAATGGCACTTCCTAATGTCAAATAAATACTTTACTTACAAATGTGCAAATACATAATTCCAACATTGTTTTTGACGGATTCATGCGTAATTGGTGGACCCGTCCAGATATAAAGACAGATGTGCCTCCAATATTTTCTACTTTAAATCTTTGTGAGTGTCGAAGGAAGTGCGATCGAGCAGTAAATTGAACAGCCTACTTTGGTGACGGTGAACGGTTTGAATGGTTTGTTTTCTTAAGATTGTATAAATCCACTCTATCCTCAATTTTTTTCATGATAGCTAATATACTCGCCTTTAAATCTTTTAAAATAAACCCTAATCTGCATTGATGCATGTAAATAAACAATAACGGGATTGGGACTTTTGCCTTCCACCTGAAACCCGGAAGTGACTCTAGGTCACGTGATTGCAATGCAGCAATTGCATTTTTGCAGTACTTCACTGTCTTTTTTTTTTTTTATGTGTTAGAGATTGCTTAAACAAATCAATTGCATGAAGGATTTGGTTTAGTTTATCTGCAGCAAACAAAACAAAATCAGTAAAAGACAAAAAGCAAACAAACAATGTGCAGAAAAAAAAGTTGAAAAAAAATAAATTGCATGAATGATTTGGTTGACTTTTTATCCAAAAAACTGAACAAAATCAGAAAACAAGTAAACAAAACAAAACAAAAAATCAAATAAAAAACAAAATTATTGCGTGATGAATTTGGTTTAGTTTTTATGCAAATAACCAAACAAAATCACATTCAGAAAAACCCAAAAACTAAATCCAATAGGTTAAAAAAAAATTTTTTTTTTTTGTTTTTTTTAAAGATTTTGTCATGTTGTTTGTGTGAAAAGTAAACAAAATCTTTAATGAAATGTATTTATCTTGTACTAGTTTTTTTCAAACTTATATTGCCTTTGTAAGTTTTGTTTTTTTACTGATTTTTTCCCCATTTACGCTTCAATGGACATGGTCTTTTCAGCACATTCCTAAAAATAGCAAAGCACTCTTGTGTTAAACTGTATGGGATCTTTAACAAAAGATTTTGCAGTAATTCCTAAAAACTGCAGAGCACTCCGGTCATTTGGATTCCAAAAAATAGCAGATCATTCTTGTGTAGAGGATCTTTTGACAAGCGTTGTTGCAGTATATTCCAAAAAATCAGCAGGTGGCTTCTGCCATTTAAAGGATATTTTACCACCATTACCAAAGTCAGTTCTCCAGAATTTTTGCAATGTCACAATTGTGCCAATACACACAAATTCAACCAATCCCTGCAAACTTTGTCCAATGGCTACAACGTCCCCCCGCATTTTGGCCTATTAGCATAGGCTAAATAGCTTAGACCTACTTTCCGTTCCTGTCCACAACGCTAAACCTTCTGGATATTTTAGTATATAAGCATCCTCACTTCCTAATTTTACATGTATTGAATCAACCTTTATTTATCCAGGGTAACACATTAAAGAACATATTTTCATTTGTCTCACTGACCTAGCAAAGAGGCAACATTTGCATGACATAGAAGTTGAAGGGTGATAACCTCTCATAATCTCTCACTTACCAACAAAAAATAGCTTAATAGATCGCTCTTAACAGTTTACAAATGCTCTTACAGTTTTTTCCAATTGCTTACACACAACATTTTACATTTTCACACAGTTAACAAAAGTCTACACACAGTAAACAAAACCACTGTGCAGATTTGCCAAATATTAGGCATAGACTCTGCTTCGCATTTTTTGCGAAATGTTACACAATGCTTTTACACACACCTTCACATCTTGCACACAGATAACGATTGTGATACACACATTTTCACACTTTACACACACTCTAGGGTTGTGATACACACATCTTTACACCTTACACAACTATAAGGATTGTGAAGTTACTTTCTGGTAAATCCAAAAGGCTGGCTTGACAACGATCACATAATTTGAAGACTTTGGATAATCACATCCACCAGGCGTAAAGACACACAGGCGATAAATTGAAAATACAGCTTTCAAGTGGGTGCTACAGCTATACAATGTTTTCCATTTGTAACTTTTATCTCCAGATATTTTTTCAAACCTTTTTATACGACTCAGATTTTATATTTGTACTGCATATCATTGTTGACTACTTTGATATGTTACTTTAACATGACTATGGTAAAAATAAATATTTTCAGTTTGTGTCATGTCTTGTGATCATGTTTTGTTTAGTTCTGTTCTGTTTTGTTTAAGACTCCTTTAGTTCCTGTTAGTGCACCCCCCTGAGTTTGTTTGGGTGGCCATGGAGTACAAATTATGTTCACCTGTCTCTGATTAGTGATCAGCCGCTCACCTGATACCAGAGCACTAATCAGAGACATTATTTAAGCCTGCCATTGCCGGTCAGTCGGCCTGGCATTATTGTTCTTTTCATGCTCTGTTCATGCTAGTTTTTTTCACCTCATTGTTCACGTTGCTCGTTTCACGTCACAGTAAGTGGTTATTTTTTTTGGTTTCATGTCCATAATCTGTCTAAGTTAATTTTTGTTTCCATACGTTAAGTTTGTGTCTCCACCTTGTGCGCGCCTTTTGTTTCTACTTTGTTAGTGTTAAAATTAAATCACGTTTTCACCTGCACGCCATGTCCCGAGTAGTCTGTCTGCCTTCCTTGGAGAACGACCCTTCAGCAAGCTGCGACCCCCCCGTCTTGACAGTTTGTAGCATCATTGTTGAGCAGTTCTTGAAAAGATTACAGGATACTTTTATTTTCTCTTTAGGTCCTTACATATAGGCCCATTTCAAAGTGAACAATGACGATTGCTATGGATTTGCCAATATTTTTTGTCAAGTTACAGTAACTATTCATCACATATGCTAAAAAGGTCGGGCAAAATGCCACAAAGATGTGATTTCTTATCATAAAATAAGTTTTTTTACAAATGTGTTTTGTATTTATCACTGTTCTGGGTAACTCACTGCAACATTGTCTTATCATTTGAAGTCTGCGTGAGAGAGATGAAATTATATGTTATGAATGTTTTTGCTACCTATAAAACATTGGTGTGCAAACGTTTTGCACCAAGGGCCGCATACTAAAAAGTCAAAGCTTGCGGGGGCCATTTTGATACTTTGATTGATTGATTGAGATGTTTATTGACATCTTAAAGAATTGAATCCATGTAATGGTTTAAAAAGGCAAATGGATGGCACAAAAAGCCAAAAGGCTTGTTTCCATTATGGTCCATTGAATATTCATCACATTTGATACATACATTCAATAATAAAATGTATATAACCTGCAACATGTATACAAAAGTTATGTTAAAAAAATGGATGAATTATACACATATACACATTATACATGTCAGGTGATTTGAAATTCAATATATACAAAAAATGGGGCGGGTGGGGGGTATATACCTGTACACTATGTACATGACTGCACATGTTGACTTAAAGAGTGTGCAAAACAGAATGAGAAAATACAAACCTCGTTTCCATATGAGTTGTGAAATTGTGTTAGATGTAAATATAAACGGAATACAATGATTTGCAAATCCTTTTGAACCCATAAGATATTTGATGTTCAAACTCATGAACTTTATTTTTTTTTGCAAATAATAATTAACTTAGAATTTCATGGCTGCAACACGTGCCAAAGTAGTTGGGAAAGGGCATGTTCACCACTGTGTTACATCACCTGTTCTTTTAACAACACTCAAAAAATGTTTTGGAACTGAGGAAACTAATTGTTGAAGCTTTGAAAGTGGAATTCTTTCCCATTCTTTTTTTATGTAGAGCTTCAGTTGTTCATGAGTCTGGGGTCTCCGCTGTTGTATTTTACGCTTCATAATGCGCCACACATTTTCGATGGGAGACAGGTCTGGACTGCAGGGGGGCCAGGAAAGTACCCGCACCCCTTTTTTTTTTACGAAGCCACGCTGTTGTAACACTTGTCTCACTGAAATAAGCAGGGGCGTCCATGATAACGTTGCTTGGATGACAACATATGTTGTTCCAAAACCTGTACGGACCTTTCAGCATTAATGGTGCCTTCACAGATGTGTAAGTTACCCATGCCTTGGGGACTAATACACCCCCATACCATCACAGATGCTTGCTTTTGAATTTTGCGCCTATAACAATCCGAATGGTTATTTTCCTCTTTGTTCTGGAGGACACCACCTCCTCTGTTTCCAAATATAATTTGAAATGTGGACTCCTCAGACCACAGAACACCATTCCACTTTGCATCAGTACATTTAATTGTAACTTAGATATTGGGTTTCACTATGTAAAGCGCTTTGAGTCACTCGAGAAAAGCGCTATATAAATATAATTCACTTCACTTCACTTAGGTGAGCTCGGGCCCAGCCAAGCCGGCGGCGTTTCAGGATATTGTTGATAAATTGGTGTGGCTTTGCATAGTAGAGTTTTAACTTGCACTTACAGATGTAGCGACCAACTGTAGTTACTGACAGTGGTTTTATGAAGTGTTCCTGAGCCCATGTGATGATATCCTTTACACACTGATGTTGGTTTTTGACGGAGTACCGCCTGAGGGATCAAAAGTCCGTAATATCATCGCTTACGTGCAGTGATTTCTCCAGATTCTCTGAACCTTTTGATGATTTTACGGACCGTAGATGGTAAAATCCCTAAATTCCTTGCAATAGCTGGTTGAGAAATGTTGTTCTAAAACTGTTCGACAATTTGCTTACAAAGTGGTGACCCTCGCCCCATCCTTGTTTGTGAATTACTTAGCATTTCATGGAACCTGCTTTTATACCCAATCATGGCACCCACATGTTCCCAATTAGCCTGCACACCTGTGGGATGTTCCATATAACATAATATAATAATATGCTGAATTTCCCCCAGGGTTCAATAAAGTACTTTCTATTCTATTCTATTCTATTCTATTCTATTCTATTCTATTCTATTCTATTCTATTCTATGAGTGTTTGATGACCATTCCTCAACTTTATCAGTATCTATTGCCACCTTTCGCAACTTGTTTGTCACGTGTTGCTGGCATCAAATTCTAAAGTTAATGATTATTTGCAAAAAAAAAAATGTTTATCAGTTTGAACATCAAATATGTTGTCTTTGTAGCACATTTAACTGAAAATGGGTTGAAAATGATTTGCAAATCAAAGTATTCCGTTTATATTTACATCTAACACAATTTCCCAACTCATGGAAACGGGGTTTGTATGTATACACTAAAGCCACATATAAACCTGTTTGATGCTTCGAAGTGTTGCTCGGGACCAATTTTGGTTCAGGTAGAAGTTGAGGTGAGCCATGATTTTATGGCAGTTTTCAAATTTAGTAGGGAAGTTTGAATTTTAGGTTCTGTTGGTAGTGCATTCTACTGTGTGGTGGAAAAATAGTAGAATGCATTTTTTCCCATGAGAGTTTTGAATTTGGGGGAGTCGAGGTCTGAGGAACTCCCTCTCGTGTAGTACCTGTGAGCATCACTTACTCTGGTGAAATAGTTCAACAGGTACTTGGGGACAGTTGTTCTGAGTATTCAGAATACCAGGCACATTGCAATGTGATGTGCTCTTTCCTCAACTCTAAGCCATCCCAATTTGTTAAAGTAGGCTTGAGTTTGGTGAGTCCTGTATGGGACGTTGAGCAGGAGTCTCACCATCTTGTTTGGGGAAATTTGCAGTTTTGTTTTTAGTGGCTTGGGGATACTGGTGAACCATGAGGTTCTTAAGTGTATCCCTGTTGATAAACGCAGAAAACCTGCCCAAAAATTAGTTTTATTATTGATCTTGGTGACTGCCTTAAATGCCATTTTTTTCACCCGAGATAGCGTTGTCCAATATACAACCTTGGTAAATTACCTTGTCTTTGCTGGTTATTATGGTATCGCCTGCTTTAATCGTAAAGCCCGGGGATTTACCTAAGTTGTGCTTGGACCCAAATATTATGGACTCTGTTTTACCCAGTTGTAGTGACAGTTTGTTATCGGAAAGTCAGAGACAGAGATTACTTAGTTCGGTGCTGATTGCACTTTCAACCTTCAATTTGTCCCTGTCCGAGACTAAGATCGCAGAATCTTCCATGAACAGGAACAAATTGCTGTTACATGCTGATTTCATGTCGTTAATGTAATTCAAGAATAACAGTGGTCACAGAATTCTCCCCTGTGGGACACCACATTTTAGCTTGAGGGGAGAGGACAGTGATCCGTTCACCTCGACCACCTGTTCTCTACCCTCAAGGTAAGATTTCATCCAGTCTGTGGCTGCGCTGTCAAAACCGATTGTCTTCAACTTGTTTAACAGTATTGAGCAGTTAACGGTGTTGAATGCCTTTTGAAGGTCCAGCATAACCATTCCACAGTACTTACCCATGTCTATCTCTCGTCAGATGTAGTCAGTTAGGTACAGTAGCCATGTATCGGTGGAATGTGAATTTCTGAATCCTGATTGAAATTCAAACCGGGGCTTGCGATTTGATAGATAATTATCTATTTGCTCATATATTAACCTCTATAACCTTTGAGACGGAACAAAGAATGGAAACAGGGCGGTAGTTGCCGGGGTTTAATTTGTTTCCTTTTTTATACAGAGGTGATATTCTCGCAAAAACTAAATAATTGTGTCAGCTTTGTGTTATAAGTAACAAAGCATGTTATAAGAAGTTTTAAGTATCAACATGTCTGCCTTTTCTCCTTACATCATGTTGTTTTGCTCTTTTTTCTTTCTTTCTTTCTTTCTTTCTTTCTTTTTGATATTATTTCAACAAAATGCTGTGGGCCAACACTTTGGACATCCTGCCATAGAATAATCACTGTGAGTCTCTGGTGTAGAAACTCCTCTGATATGCTTGCAGCATTGTGATAAATTATCATAGAACATTACACATCGTAAATTACTCCCAGTTGTAATTATCTCCACTTCTACAATAAGAACGCCTTCCTGATTAGTTGGCATCCTTCCCAAAAACCTTTCATTTTAATCATTTTAATGACATTGGGGGCGGAAGGCGGGGTACACCCTGGACAAGTCGCCACCTCATCGCAGGGCCAACACAGATAGACAGACAACATTCCCACTCACATTCACACATTAGGGCCAATTTAGTGTTGCCAATCAACCTATCGCCAGGTGCATGTCTTTGGAGGTGGGAGGAAGCCGGAGTACCCGGAGGGAACCCACCCATTCACGGGGAGAACATGCAAACTCCACACAGAAAGATCCCAAGCCCGGGATTGAAACCCAGACTACTCAGGACCTTTGTATTGTGAGGCAGACGCACTAACCCCGCTTCCACCGTGAAGCCCCTGACTCGGATCAATGCAGTCTATTTGCTAATTGGAATTAGAATTCAACAGCACTGCTGTAGTTTTAGATAAGCCTACCGATCACATATAGTTGCACATGGAGTGGTTCATATAGCTGTCATGTCACAACCATCCTGCCATTAGTTTAAATAAAAAAATATGTATTTTACATCAATTTAATGTAATTTCATTATCTACATGGTTGCACGTTTGCTGCTCTTTGTTTGGCGTACAGAGGAGCGATCGCAATAATGAAATGTCTCCATTTTTGTGGGTCACTTTTAATACTTTCTGTTTGAGAAGTTTGTCTTGTCACACTCAGTACGTGTCTATGCATGAAATTAGTCCTATTTCTTAAATAGTTCGGCTCAAAATAAGCATCCTACAACCAAAGGAAACACATACTTCAATCTGATCGTATATTGTTTTTGAAAAGTCGGACTAACACAGTTGTATTATGCAATTGAAAACCAGATCTCTCGAGTGGGTGTGGTGCCGCTGGAAGGGAGCCTTCGTACTGCGCAGGCGCCAATCCACATGTGGGATATAACCCGGAAGCAGAGCCCGTTCAATATTAACAAACGCAACAATTGGAATAAAGAGGAGACTGTTTATTTGCTCGAAAAAATTTAAAAACTTAACATTTTGAAGTGCATATATGTGAGAAAAAAGAAACCGAGATCTATTTAAAAAGGTAGTGAAAGAAATGTGCAATACCGGCTTCATTTGGACTCCCAAAGAGTGAGACGTAAACCAAATTAAGCAGCTCATCTGAGTAATCTTAATCAGTTCGTGCTCTTGGACGTAGATTGGTCAGATTTAGTCCGAACGGTTGGTGCCAAAACCCCAGATATTTATACTCCAAAAAACCAGGGTGCCTGGGCAAAGACGGCACAAATGGCATTCTGGTCACCTTTTGGTCACCTTCTGTGACCAGATTGTTTCTAACTGTTGTTATTTGTTGGAGGCTAAATTGCAGCGTCTTTGAGGAATGGTTGAAAGGACGGTGTTATATTTGGGAGACAGGTGGTGTCGCAGACCACCTCCTCTGTTCAGGGATGGTTTTTCAACCTTGACATAGATGTCTTCCTTCACTCCTCTTTCCTACCATCTGTCCTCCCTGTCCAAAATCTGTACATTTTTGTTCTCAAAGGAGTGTTGTTTCTCCCTGAGGTGCAAGTAAACAGCTGAGTCTTGGCCTGACAATTTTTGCCCGTCTATGTTGTGACATGCGTCGGCTTAGTGGTTGTCTTGTTTCTCCAATCTATGAATCAGTGCATTCTTCATTACACTGGATATCACACACAAGATTGTTTTTGTGAGTGTGGGGTGTCCGGTCTTTAGTATGCACCAGTCTCTGTTTCAGGGTGTTGCCTGGTTTGAAGTGTACTGGGATGTTGTGTTTGTTAAAAAATATTCTGAGTTCCTCAGATAGACCTGACACATATGGAATGACAATATTCTTGCATCTGTTACCTTTTTTCTCCTCATCCACCCTGTTCTTGTTATTTCTGGAACTAGATGCACTTTTCACAGCCTTTGGTACAGATATGTAGATGACACATGGGTGAAAATTAGAAACCAATCTGTGCAAGCCTTCACCGAGCACAACAACCTCAGGTTCAAGCGTGAGGATGCCAAATACGATACGTTATTTTTTTGGACTATAATGTCCACATTGGAGAAAACACGGGCCTCTATTTTTGGGTTTACTGAAAACCCGCACATACCGATTAAAACTTTTTTTTTGTCACTACGATAGGGCGAAACCGTCCTTACCCAAACACATAATAAACGTTTTTTGGAGTATAAATATTTGGGGTTTTGGCAGCAACCATTTGGACTAGATCTGACCAATCTAGATATATGAGCACGAACATTTGAAGCCTACTCGAATGAGGGACGAAACGTTTTCCAAGGCAAACCATGCAGTCCAATTGCGGACGATTGAACGCCCTGAGATGACAATGACCTGGATGAATGAGAACATTCATTGGTATGCAAATAAAGCTGGAATATTACAAGGCAAAGAAGACGGCGTACACAGACCATTTCACGCTGTAATTCAAACTGGTTAGCAATAACTATTCCGCACAACTGTCAAACTTGTACACCATAAATAGCAAGTTGGAGGTTAGCAAAGTCTATCTTAAACGGGCATGAAAAGTCCTTTCCTTCAAACTTCAAACTCCTTCCATCAATCCAATCAGTTTATTGAATACATTTTGAGACATTCCAAAGTTTTCTGTCCCTTCCATCCATCCATTTCCTACCGCTTGTCCCTATCTCAGCTGCATTCGGGCGGTAGGCGGGGTACACCCAGGACAAATCGCCACCTCATCACATGGCCAACACAGATAGACAGACAACATTCAAACACTAGGGCCAATTTTAGTGTTGCCAATCAACCTATCTCCAGGTGCATGCCTTTGGAGGTGGGAACCCACGCAGTCACAGGGAGAACATGCAAACTCCATTCTCCAAAAACTACCTTAAAACAACTCTGAGTCCCTCCAACCAGTCTTTGCTTCGGACCCGTGTCCTCCAATCCAGCAACTCAGAGACCTACTTGGTAGTTACGGCATGTTCATAACGCAATCTAAGATAATTTATTGATGCTGTCTGCTATTTAACACCAACATAGCCATTAGAGAAGTAATATTTGTCATCTGTGCAAATATTACAGCGGACATAAAGTACAACAAAAACCGGGCTTTAGCGGTAACCATATCTTCTTTTGGTGTGAGGTCATAGGTCACTGGAAAGCAAATACATTTAACTGCGGTAAAAGGAAATATGTGTCCTCTTAGTGTACGAGAGGCACACGGCGACCAATAGTCGTATAAGCGAGATTGCATGGACACTGGAATATACAAAAAATACAAAAAAAAACAACAATTTGAGAAATCAGATTAATTTAGTGCATCTAAACGTAGTAAATGTTTTCATCTGCTCTCTGTATTATGCACATAGAAGCTATTACTTTCTACTATGAGTGTTTGTGACATGTACAGAAAGTGTGGAGGAGCGATTGCAACACACTCAGCCAGTATATGCTGCATACGTCGGTACAGTCCCGCCCAACTAGGAATAGATACATTTCATATATGAAGCAATACGGTACCGCTTCTCTGTAAATGGGAATCAATACTGGTACTACATGGTATCAATTTTCGGTCCTTTTGTTTGTGTGCTGATAAATGTTAATTCTTTTAATTCTAAAATCTATTTATTTTTATTTAACATTTAGCACTGAGCTGAAAATGATATGTCTGCTGTCCATTTATGTCTTGATTTCTTACACTTCTGAGTCTCATTTGCAAGCATTACATAGTAGGGAGGGCTTCACGGTGGCAGAGGGGTTAGTGCGTCTGCCTCACAATACGAAGGTCCTGCAGTCTTGGGTTCAATCCCAGGATCGGGATCTTTCTGTGTGGAGTTTGCATGTTCTCCCCGTGAATGCGTGGGTTCCCTCCGGGTACTCCGGCTTCCTCCCACTTCCAAAGACATGCACCTGGGGATAGGTTGATTGGCAACACTAAAACGGCCCTAGTGTGTGAATGTGAGTGTGAATGTTGTCTGTCTATCTGTGTTGGCCCTGCGATGAGGTGGCGACTTGTCCAGGGTGTACCCCGCCTTCCGCCCGATTGTATCTGAGATAGGCGCCAGCGCCCCCGCGACCCCAAAAGGGAATAAGCGGTAGAAAATGGATGGATGGACATAGTAGGGATAGGTTGATTGGCAACATTAAAAATTGGCCCTAGTGTATGAATGTGAGTGTGAATGTTGTCTGTCTAACTGTGTTGACCCTGTGATGAGATGGCGACTTGTCCAGGCTGTACCCTGTCTTCCGTCCGAATGCAGCTGAGATAGGCTCCAGCACCCCCTGCGACCCCAAAAGGGACAAGCGGGGTAGAAAATGGATGGACATAGTACACTTTGCATAAAGTTGCAATTCAAGGATTTTAGATGGCAGTGTTGTCTAGGCTATGGAGTGTTCCCTCACCAGGGAGTAGTCTTTGCCATTAACCTGAATCTAGAATATTGTTGTGCCTTACAAAGTGTTTATACTGTAAGTATTGTACTTATTACGCACCAGCTGTTTGATTGTAATGTGCATTTTAGTTGTGTTTTTTTTTTTTTAAATGTGGAGGTTAAAACGTTAGGGCTAATTAGTAGCATGTCTCTGGCAAATCCAATGTAAATGAACATCGAGGTAGTGCATTTTGAAAAGTGGAGCGTTACTTTACGTTCCAGTGTTTTCTATCAAGCACACTTGCTTTGTTGGCACGGAAAATTGAAACATTACCAAGAGTCAGTCCGACTGAGTATGCTCTGAGTGCTTAAGTGCACATTTCTTTACCTAGTCTGCAACCGGACGTGATTTCACGTGCAACAAAGTTATCGAAATATGGCGCCGTTTGATCGTACGGTAGTACTGACCGACTTTGGTTGGTGCCTATAAAGGTACTGAATTGGCTCCCTATCTCTTGCCTCACCTCACACACAGAGACTGTAGAAATGCATGTGTGCACCCCAACAGTGGAGAAGCAATGGCATTACAGTTGGCTACCCTGCATGGGTGCACATGTGCGAAGGCTGTCACCTCAATACTGTTAACCTCGGCTAAACACTAAATTGTATGTAATTGATATTGCAAGAAATCAAGTGAAGTATAACATGTCCTTATTATATATCGACCGTTTCAATACGTCCTGTAGCCAGAAAATCAAATTACACTGCTTGAAGCCAATCTTTGTAGAACTAAAACAATTAGAGATGGAAGGCTGGAGAGGCAGAATGGAACATGAGGCATTGAGCAGTACGGCTCGTGCAGTAGCTCTCTCCTTTCCTGCCTTGCTGTTACATCCTGTCACGTATTGATGAGCCTGCCACTGTCACACGTGTCTCTATCCGTGCATGCTGCACTGATGTTAGGTTCTAAATGTGTGTGCGTGCGTGTGCGTGCGTGTGCGTGAGTGTGAGGCACACACTGTGGCACGTTCTCTGTCTCTGACATCATCCTCAGTCTGGAAGTGACAGGTCCAGTTTTTTGAGTCAGTATTTGTGTCCCCGCTGTCAAGTCAGGGTGCTTATGTTGAGCAGAACGTGGATGCAAAGAGTCCATGTCGTCTTAAAAGGTGCGGAACAAGTGTTTAATGAGAAGTAAATCACCCAGCAGGGGGTCAGTTGGGTTAGCCTTAAGATATACATGCTGCGATGTGGTGTCTGGGTGCAACATTGTTATGGTTTGTTGTTTCAGCAATACTCAAATGAGCAAAAAGTATACGGTGGAACCTCACTACACGAACCCTTTTATTTGCGAACTTTTCTATTTACAAACTTTCAGATCAAGGCAAATGTTCCTCTGTGTGCGAACCATTTCTCTGCGTTCAAATGCTTCACTCAGGTGCATGCCGGCAAAAAAGCAGGGTGCAACATTGTCACGTCTCAACACTTATGTATGTGTGCCTTTTCTTAGTTTTTTCACCTTTTGACAAGTTTTGCTAACTCATTGAAAGTCCCAAAAACTCAGCAGACCAGTGTAGAAAGAAGGAGCGAATGGCTGTGGATCAAAAAAACACTGTTTTCAAGGAGTACATTAATGGCACTCGCAAGCATGACCACGGCACACCATAGTAAGTAACCACATCAGTTTTAATTGTGATGAGACCGACCAATCGTTTGCCAGAGCAGACTTATAGCACAGCGGAGGAAAAGACACTATCGTTCCTCTCGTTCCACCTCGGTCTCAGGTCCAATGCGCAAACACGCAGACATGGCTCCCCACTGCCTCTGCCCGTTCATTCTCCCTCTGTCTGCTGCTTCCCGTCAGCTCCTTTTCTGCCGATGTTAATGGTGGTAGATATTACTTTTTAAAATGTTTATTATTGTATTAACGTGGTTGTTAAAGTCAATGTTTTTTGTGATGTTGTTTGCATAGTGATTTACGGGTGTGCTTGTTTTGGCATTGCAGAGTGTACAGCGGTTTGTTGTTTTGACTTTTCTATTGAATAGAAAGTAGATCAGTCACAGCCTTGTTATGTTTGTTTGAGATATAATACACATTATACTGTTTTCAAAATGAAAAAACCTTCCCTAAAATGTGGACTTTTGTCAAGGCTGGAACCCGTGATACATGTTTACATTGTTTCTTATGGATACATTTGCTTCACTATATGAATATTTCAATTTACAAACTCTATTCTAACCAACATATAATGTTTTTCTCAACATATCCTCTTGAGAACCAGTCTACTCTACAGTGGGTTCACAGGAGAATATTTACAGTTTATAAGAGCTTTATGATCATTCTAATCTACATTTAACACACTTCCTAGTGCTCTAGATCAGGGGTGTCAAACACATTTTGGTTCAGGGGTTAAATGTCTAGTGGGCCGGACCTCTACGATCATAACATAATTACCTCTTGATATAATAATAAGTCCAAATTTCCTTTGTTTTCATGGTAAGAAGTACAAGTACACCTTCAAATTAAATTATATATCCATTTACACAACATATCATGAACAACCTCAGATTTCTTAAAGAGGACTCAGGAGGTTTTTTGTATTTTAAAAATTATAAATGTTGTTACAATGTTTGATACTCGTGTTAAACGATTCCAAAGTGTCAAATCATAAGGTCCCTGCATTTTGGTGTGAGCTTGCACACACAGTTTTGAGTGGACATACTCATTTGGACATTAAGTAAAGTTATCAGCCAAATGGTGAGGAAGTCAGTATGAGGGCAGCTGAGAAAAAGTACGATAGACTATTGTTTTAATTTAATCTTAGAATATGCATAATAACACCTACGTGCAACATACAATGTGATCAATGATTTTTTATGCACCTATGTCCATTTTAAATTAAACATTTTTAAAAACCAAGGTTTATAACTGCACTTTGAAAAACTCATGGACTGACTTGCGCCAGCTCGCTAGCTTAAATGAAATAAAGAGACATTGATACATTTCACCATTAGAAACGACATACCCCCAATCCAAACTTATTCTAACACTTTGCTGTCTGAGCAAATTTTGGTTACAATAACTGTGTTATGAAATGTTCATACTGTTGCATTCCTAATTGTTTATAAAGTTTATTTTGACTGTGTTCGTATAAGACTTAATGGTGAGGTTTGTCCTCAAAATATATAGTATATTTAAAAAGTTCACATTTTCAATAGATGAATTATGATACTGACCAAGGCCCCAGGGGTGGGGCCTTGGTTTCATTTGCAATCTTGGAACGCCTCCACAAACTTACAGACTCAGAAAGTACAGTAAATTATAAATGTGACAGTGGGGAGCAAAATATATGTAAAATGTACACCAAAGCAAATTCAACACATGTTATCTAGACACCAGGGATGGGTTTTAAATGTAGATTAAAATATACTAACATAATTTTTTTTCTCACCTTATTTGTGCTTGCAAGATGTCTACCTTGATGAGTGATGCCAAATATTATATTACATTCCTTTTATCTGGTAACACCAAGCATGCAGGTTTGACATCTTGGCTAATATAGGTGTAGAGGGAGTAAAAACTAAAGTATTTAGCAAAAGGCGCTTCACTACAATTTGCTGTTCAGTATGAGTGCTAAAATAGTGCCTCTTCCCCAATTACAGCAGTGCACCAAAAGGGGGTAATTTAGGAATAGCCTATAGGAGACATGCATTTTTCTATTTTCGAAATGAATCCAGTGGGTCAGAGTAAACCCCCTAGCGGGCCAGTTTTGGACAACGGGCTGTACTTTTGACACCCTTGTACTAGACAACCCACATAAGTAGGGTTGAAAAGGATTTGCAAATCATTGTATTCCGTTTATATTTACATCTAACACAATTTCTCAACTCATATGGAAACGGGGTTTGTAACTCCATCAAACTGTGATGTCACAAATGACCCACTGTTACAAAAATACTCCAAAGCACAGCGTTCAGAGGCACCCACAACTGTGTGCAAGCTCACACCTCCATCCATCCAGCCATTTTCTACCGCTTATTCCCTTTGGGTTTGTGGGGGGCGCTGGTGCCTATCTCAGCTACAATCGGGTTGAGGGCGGTGTACACCCTGGACAAGTCGCCACCTCATCACAGGGCAAGCTCACACTTGATATGCATTAATATTTCTGATTTTTGACACTTTTACATTGTTTAACACTAGTATCCACCTTTTCAACAACATTTAAAAGTAAAAAAAAAAGAAAATCACTTTAATTCAGACATGCGAAAAAATTATTCTACTCTTGAACTTCTGTACAAAAAAGGGTTTGTGCCCATGTCTCCCATTGCACCTGTGTCTTGCCCTGGCCCTTGTTTCCATTAATCAGCTCTCTCCTTCTGCTTGCATATAGTCCAGGTGTGGTGAGTTTTCCAATTAGTGTGTGTAATTTGTTCTCAGTTTGCTATCTAGTCTGTGTTTGGTCGTCACACATCCTGTGTGGTAAGTGCCTCGCCAAGCTCGTGCTAATTGTCATTTGGTCTATTAATGTGTGGATTTGATGTGGGGGGATGGTGAATTGGAGATGTGTCCCTGCACTTTTTCAAAAGGCAGTTTTTGTACTATGCACTTTTTAACATCCAAAAATAATGATCGCTTATTGAATAGAGACAAGTCAAACACTTGTGCCAGGTGGAAAACAGACGTTCAGGCTAAAGTTTGTCCCTGTAGACTGCACACATGCTCATTGATTGTTTTTCTGGGGCTGTTTTGCAAACATGACAATGACTGATAGCACACAAGTCAGCAGTCAGATGCAAGATAAGAGTGTGTTGGCCTCCATTCAACAATGTGATTCACGAACAAGTTTGACAAATAAAAACATCCAACGAGAAGAGTCTAGTGCTCCATTCAAAGGTAATTATGTTTTTGATTTCTGGTACTGAATGCCTGAGCTTAGATATTAGACTTTTGTTCCAACAGACATTCATGATTTCCAGTCAGTTCATACAAGGTAAACATTAAACTAAATCATAATGCAATCTTGAAAAACCAAAGTAAAGATATTTATTTCATTCTGATCTTTTAATTATTTTGTCCCAAAAAATATTGAACCATTTGTTTCCTTTTCAATCATCAATGAATCAAAGTTGATTTGTACAGCCCTTAATCACAAATGTCTCAAAGGGCTGCACAAGCCACAGCAACATCCTCGGCTCAGATCCCACATCAGGGCAAGAAAAAACTCAACCCAATGTATTACTCCCAAACATGCAGCTAATCCTTTCAAGCCTTGGACCTTGTATGCAATACAGTGGACATTTTTGAAAGCCAAATTTTGTTCGTGATTGTTAATGAGAAATGCAACTTTATGCTTTGGTATTTTGGAATTCCAAGTTACCAGTCTTTTTAAAGCCATATTATCGCATGTTTAAATATATTTATCTTTGTCCGTTTTCAGTTTTTTAATGTGTTCCTTAATGATAAAGGCAAAAGGGGCTTCTGCGCTTACTTCCAGTTCATGTGATGTCACGTGGGTTTACTTCCTGTTCACTTCCTGTTGTATGAATCTTCACAGCTATTACTCTTGTCTAAGAGAACACCCTGTATGTTTGACATACACAATTGAATATCTTAGTTTTTCAGACAGCAATGTGTTTATACAATTTATGATTGGGTTATGATGTTTGTAATAGTCAAAGAAAATACGTTAATGTATGTTGTGTTCATGTTAGCATTTAAGCTAGCTTGAAATAGTCATACGAGCTGCAGTTGTGTTCAGATCTTCCGTTTTAATTGGCAAAGTCCTCCCAGGTTACTTTGTTCTGATGGCTTTTCTAAATAAGACGAGGACACTAGATTTGAAGTTCAACAATTCTAAAAATGGATTAAGTATAGACACTAGCAATACCAGCGCTGGAGAGAGGACCGTGCACTACCAAGTCTGACGGTCTCTCTCTCGATTGTACCACTCTTGCTGTGCCTTTGTCCGATGGTCAACACTCTCAAGCAGAGTTGCTGGGGCACCAGTCGATGAAAACCGAAAGTTAACCATGTCTGCTTTCACTCCAGCTCCTATCTGGCACCTCTTTCCACCGTCGAAACCAATTAGGATACTATATGTGTGTATTTGTAAAGATAAAATCACTGGGGGTCCATGAACAGAACAAAGTGAACAGGCAGTGAGACTCCCCATGCATTTCACTCTGCTTTCAGGTGGAAAATATTCCCCTAACAGTATCTCTCAGGTAATGGCATGAGGACACGGTTCTATGCCAGGGGAGGTGCATGCAGTATGATGCTTCAAAAAGCTCTACATGACAAGTCGGACTCATTGTAGCCATTGATCATCCATCCATCCATCCATCCATCCATCCATCCATCTTCTTCCGGTTATCTGAGGTCGGGTCGCGGGGGCAGCAGCCTAAGCAGGGAAGCCCAAACTTCCGTCTCCCCAGCCACTTCGTCTAACTCTTCCCGGGAAATCTCGAGGTTTTCCCAAGCCATCTGGGAGACATAGTCTTCCCAACGTGACCTGGGTATTCCCCGTGGCCTCCTACCGGTTAGACGTGCCCTAAACACCTCCTAGGGAGGCGTTCAGGTGGCATCCTGACCAGATGCCCGAGCCACCTCATCTGGCTCCTCTCGATGTGGAGGAGCAGCGGCTTTACTTTGAGCGCCTCCCGGATGACAGAACTTATTACTCTATCTCTAAGGGAGAGCCCCGCCACCCAGCGGAGGAAACTAATTTCGGCCGCTTGTACCCGTGATCTTATCCTTTCGGTCATGACCCAAAGCTCATGACTATACATGAGGATGGGAACGTAGATCGACCGGTAAATTGAGAGCTTTGCCTTCCGGCTCAGCTCCTTCTTCACCACAACGGATCGGTACAACGTCCGCATTACTGAAGACGCCGCTCCGATCCGCCTGTCGATCTCACGATCCACTCTTCCCCCACTCGTGAACAAAACTCCTAGGTACTTGAACTCCTCCACTTGGGGCAGGGTCTCCTCCCCAACCCGGAGATGGCACTCCACCTTTTTCCGGGCCAGAACCATTGACTCGGACTTGGAGGTGCTGATTTTCTCATTCCAGTCGCTTCACACTCGGCTGCAAACCGATCCAGTGAGACCTGAAGATCCCGGCCAGATGAAGCCATCAGGACCACATCATCTGCAAAAAGCAGAGACCTAATCCCGCGGCCACCAAACCGGAACCCCTCAACGTTTTGACTGCACCTAGAAATTCTGTCCATAAAAGTTATGAACAGAATCGGTGACAAAGGGCAGCCTTGGCGGAGTCCAACCCTCACTGGAAATGTGTCCGACTTAATGCGGACCAAGCTCTGACACCAATCCTACAGAGAGGGGACCGCCACAATTAGACGGTCCGATACCCTATACTCTCTGAGCTCTCTCCACAGGACTTCCCGAGGGACACGGTCGAATGCCTTCTCCAAGTCCACAAAGCACATTTAGACTGGTTGGGCAAACTCCAATGCATCCTTAAGAACCATGCCGAGAGTATAGAGCTGGTCTACAGTTCCACGACCAGGACGAAATCCACACTGTTCCTCCTGAATCCGAGGTTCGACTTTCCGGCGTAGCCTACTCTCCAGTACACTTGAATAGACCTTACCTGGAAAGCTGAGGAGTGTGATCCCATGATAGTTGGAACACACCCTCCAGTCCCCCTTCTTAAAGAGAGGAGCCACCACCCCGGTCTGCCAATCCAGAGGTACCACCCCTGATTTCCACGCGAAGCTGCAGAGTCTTGTCAGCCAAGACAGCCCCACAGCATCCAGAGCCTTAAGGAACTCCAGGCGGATCTCATCCACACCTGGGGCCTTGCCATTGAGGAGCTTTTTAACTACCTCGGCAACCTCAGCCCCAGAAATAGGAGAGCCCACCACAGATTCCCCAGGCACTGCTTCCTCATTGGTGGGAGTGAGGAGGTCTTCAAACTATTCCTTCCACCTATCCACAACATCCGCAGTTGAGGTCATCAGAACACCATCCGCACCATACACGGTGTTGACAGTGTACTACTTCCCCTTCGTGAGGCGGCGGATGGTGGAACTCCTCCCATGTCCGAGTTTTTGCCTCCGCGGCCGCTGAAGCTGCACACCGCTTGGCCTGTTGGTACCTGTCCACTGCCTCCGGAGTCCTATGAGCCAAAAGAACCCGATAGGACTCCTTCTTCAGCTTGACGGCATCCCTCACCGCTGGTGTCCACCAACGGGTTCTTGGATTACTGCCCCGACAGGCACGAACTACCTTGCGGCCACAGCTCCAATCAGCCGCCTCGACAATAGAGGTGCGGAACATAGTCCACTCGGACTCAATGTCTAGCACCTCCCTCGTGACATTTTCAAAGTTTTTCCGGAGGTGGGAATTGAAACTCTCTCTGACAGCAGACCCTCACAATGCGTTTGGGCCCGCCAGGTCTGTCCGGCATCCTCCCGCACCATCGCAGCCAACTCACCACCAGGTGATGATCGGTAGAAAGAAAGCTCCGCCCCTTTCTTCACCCGAGTGTCCAAAACATGAGGCCGCAAATCCGATGACACAACTACAAAGTCGATCATGGAACTGCGTCCTAGGGTGCCATTGATCCTGACTTTTTCATTTTGATGAGAAAAAAAATCAGCACAATTTTGTTCAATTAATTTTTGTTTTGTAGGTTAAAGTCTGAATTATTGTTTCTGATCAATTAAAATGTTTTATTGTCAATGAAGTTTATTTACACTGTTTATAATTTAAATAAGAGTTTTTTTTGTGTAAGCAAATTGATGCACTTTAAATATTTTCTGTTACAGATTATAAAACAATGTTATTAATAAAGTAACAGAAAATAATAAAGCAGCACTTCCCTAACAACAGTATTACTGCAAATTTATCAAAGTGTGGTTATCAATCACGGTTATATAACAATGTTAATCATAATCTTCCGATATTTTACTATGGTTTATCATTATAACCGGTAATTGTTACATCCTTAATGTGCTATAATGTTTCTCAAAAATAAATCCCATATATTAAACCCTAAAGTTTGACCCCATCTGTAACAAACAGTCAAACACCCACTGTAATTTTGGGGAAAAAAATTGGGGTAAAAAAGCTTTTGTTTTTGTCAAAGAAGGAGTACTATCTGGTCTTTTAATATAGAGTCCGCACGCTAAACTTGCACCACCAACATGTTGTGCAACATGTGGTTTATTGTATTATCTCTTTGGCGAACATTTACATGAACAAAAAAACATAAATGTGAAATCCTGCTTTGTTCGGTTGTGTGATGATGTATTACGTGCCAAGCATGGCACCACAGTCCTAATGGAATGAAAAGGGAATCTTATTGATTGGCTTGTCCAGTCAAAAGGGGGAAGCTGGGAAGGGTGTTGACGGGGGTTGGACTGACCACCATGACAAAAATCATTGCTGCTCTATTTGTTCTGCTGCTGATGACCAATTAGTTGTCTTTCAATTATTAAAACATTGAAGCCTGCTGTAGAAGTACACATTACTTTAAACTGCGTATCAACTTTTTACAATTGGTGCCAAAATACTTTTCTAGTACATTTTGGGAAGATACATTAGTTTGGATAAAGTACATGATTGTATTACAGAGATGTCCAAGATTTTTTATGACAAAATTAGGTTGACGTTGATATAATTTTCATTAAAAGATGTTAGAACGATTCTAATATTCTGTTGATCTACAGTGTTTCCTACAGAGCTGCAATATATTTGTGGCTGGTTAATATTTGATATGGACATGTTGACGTAAATGCCATGACGCATTTGCAAAAGTGAATGAAAAAAAGCATAAAGCAACACAATTATGCATATACTACAAATGAACTTTATGTCAATTGTTGTGTTATTATTTTAATATAAAAAATAAGTGCCTTTAGATAGGGGAGGGGCCAGCAGCACGATATGTGTTTTTAACGTCAGTTGCCAAAAGACTTGACTAGATTTCAAGCTAGAAGTTTATCTAGAGCAGGATTGTCAAACTCATTTTCATTGATGGCCGCATCGCAGTATTGAATGTCTGTAACAGTGAATAATGTATGAATATAAATGTATAAACACTACATTATATTATTACACAATTGTCTGTGCATTTGATTACATTATTTATTTACATACAATGGGATTTTATTTTTTTTATTTTTTACAGTTTTTGACTGTAAAGTATAAGGTTATTGTACAGGGTATTTTTTTTTTTTTTACGATAAAGTTCTGGCGACGGAGCTGCCAGTTTTGTATGTTGTCATCCTTACAATTCAAGCAGATATTTTAGTATTTATGTGTATTTTGATACAATGTTGTGTATGCGTGATCAATGATTTGCTACGTTATTAGATAATATTAAAGTTAAGACATGCAACTGCAAAAAAAAAAGTACTTAAATGACACATTTTATTTCTAGGCTTTTACGGGCCATATATAATGATGTGGCAAGCCTTGAATTTCACACCTGTCATGGAGAGCGATCTGATTCATTATTCACTTAAACACAGTATAAAACATACATAAGCGCACACATAGGTACCTTCACTCCCAAATACAGTACATACACAAATACATTACATCCACATGCACATTCACTGTACCAACATGCATATACACATACTGTACGTATACAATTACGTATACATACATACACTCACGCATATAATCACGTTTCATCAAATATAAATTAACGTTGTTGCCCTATGGGAAACTGGGTAACACATGGCACACTGACAAAGCTTGACCTATTGTTACTATAACAATCTACGAGGTTAATATAGTTGACTTCTCTTTCTTCCCCTCCATTATCTGCTTTCTTTTGTATTTAAAGTTATCATTACATATATGTATTGTTGCAATTGAACAATTTTATTGTTGACAATAGAGATAACTATTGTTGTTATTCATTATCAATAGTGTTATTTGTATTGGTATTTGTATTGCTCCATTTGTAGTGTAGTAATGTTCATTGTCATTTCTGTATTATTTATTTCACTAACTGCTTCTTTGCTATCACTTTTACCACAATATTTTTACATATCCTATTTGCTGATGTTCTGTTGTTATTATTTTTGTTGTTTTTACTGTTGTTGTTGTCGCTCTGTTTTATCCCTCTTGTTCCCGCAATTTCCCCCTCTGTCTTCCTTTTTTTCTCTTTCTATCCCCTTCTGCTCTGGCCCGGCTGCACCAAATAATAATATAAATCCATCTAATAAAGTCAAATACAAGCAAGACAACAAGGGAAGTATCCCTCACTTCTCTTTTGTAAAGTACAATTTGTACAGCCGATATGGGCATCTACATCAACAATATGATTCGTTTGAGTAACTGGACAGGACAAAAAAAACGAAACAGTATGAAAAATGTTGCGAAGTCAGCAAGACCAATCCCCTCTGCTCTGTCTTCTTATTCTCTGGAAGACCAGGTGGATTATGTGTTTATCAGTGAGGGCAAACAGTTAGTGCCCAATCTATTTGTGGCAGTCCAAATTTATTTATGTATAGAGTCAAAATATGCTAAGCTATCTACAGCGACATGTTTGCTTGGTGTTTATTAATGAGTCAATAACAATCTAGTGTTGTCTTCTAACGTAATTTTCGCCAGAATCAATTGCATGATTATAATTTCACACCAGTTTGTCTTCTTGACCCAACGCTGGCCAAGAATTGAACCCGTGACCTGTGCCATCAAAGTCAGAAGTGTGTACCATTCCCTCCCTAAATCAGTGTGCAGAACATTGAGCACCCCTGCTCTTTAGAATATCGCTGACGTTAACAGATTTTCTTTCAAGAGTTTGGCCATGAGATGAAAATTAATATGTTGTAAGTAAATTTAATGTACTGAAGTGACCGAGATGTGATGTAAAATTGTGAATATGTGGGTGTTTCTGCATCAAACTGAGGCTTAACAGCATCCTGCAGTAACTAGGACACTGAACAACTGCACCTTTTACTTACTCTTCCACGCTCAGTCACATCCTTTTTAGACACATCTTGAATGTGTTTACTTGTCATGAAATGTTTCTATATTTGGCTTTTTGTTGCCAAAATAGTATTTGCTCTTTGCAAAAGGCTTAAAGAATACAGTATCAGTACATGAATGTGAGAGACATTCATGATTGTTGTCATTAGATTAGTTAAAACCATTATTGTCACATTTTGGGGAGTAAATGTGACATTATTATATTCCCTCTTCTATTCTCTAAGGCTCTAAATCTTTTGTGGAGGGGATTACAAACTCCTCTTAAAATCTGATGTAAATTAGGCCTCAGAAATGTTGAGATTAACACAAATTCACATGTACAATGTAGCACCTCACTTTACAAACTTAATTGGTTCTGTGACAGAGCTCTTAACTCAAAACAATTGTCTCAAATCAATGTTTCTAATTGAAATTAATTGAAATCAATTTAATCTAGGCTTTGCCCACCCACCCCCAAGACAGCCCAACTTTAACATCTAACATGTCTTCTAAAACTAACAAATTTTAGTTAATAAACATTGTATGAAATACAATAAAATAGAATGTACTACAAACAACTACATACGTTTTATAAAGTAATGTAATAATAATGTACATCTACAGTACCTTGGAGAGCGGACTTCTACAGTATGTCCTTCCAGCTTCTCTGTCAAACCGGCAAACCTATATTTTCATGGATAAATGTCTGCTGTTTAAATACTATTTTAACATCCTTGGCTGTGGCGACTTGTCCAGGGTATACTCCGCCTTCCGCCCGAATGCAGCTGAGATAGGCTCCAGCAACCTCGAACGGGACAAGCGGTAGAAAATGGATGGATGATGGGCTGACATTTGACTAATTCGGCTTCAGTATGATGCAGACTAGCAGTGATACGCTTTGATTGATTGATTGATTGATTGATTGATTGATTGATTGATTGATTGATCGATACTTTTATTAGTAGATTGCACAGTTCAGTACATATTCCGTACAATTGACCACTAAATGGTAACACCCGAATAAGTTTTTCAACTTGTTTAAGTCGGGCTCCACGTTAATCAATTCATGGTACAAATATATACTATCAGCATAATACAGTCATCACACAGGTTAATCATCATATTATTTACATTATTTCCAAACCGGGGGGTGGGATGAGGAGCTTTGGTTGATATCAGTACTTCAGTCATCAACAATTGCATCAACAGAGAAATGGACATTGAAACAGTGTAGGTCTTATTTAGTAGGATATGTACAGCCAGCAGAGAACATAGTGAGTTCAGATAGCATAAGAACAAGTAAATACATTAGAAGTACATTTGATTATTTACATTAGGTTATTGACAATCCAGGGAGATGGGATGTGAATGGAGGAGGGTATTAGTAAAGGGTTGATGTTGCCTGGAGGTGTTGTTTTAGAGCGGTTTTGAAGGAATATAGAGATGCACTTACTTTTACACCTGTTGGGAGTGCATTCCACATTGATGTGGCATAGAACGAGAATGAGTTAAGACCTTTGTTAGATCGGAATCTGGGTTTAACGTGGTTTGTGGAGCTCCCCCCGGTGTTGTGGTTATGGCGGTCATAAGGAAGTAGTTTGACATGTACTTCGGTGTCAGGGAGGTGTAGCGGATTTTATAGACTAGGCTCAGTGCAAGTTTTTTTACTCTGTCCTCCACCCTGAGCGAGTGAGGTGTGATCTGGGGTGGAGGTCTAAAAGTAACCGGACTAGCTTGTTCTGGGATGTTCTGGGTCATGCTAGGTCATGTTTTTGATCATTTACCTTTTGATATCAATAAATATCATCGGCTTCTTTTCAACCCTGTCCTGACTGTTGAAGTCACCAGGGAGTGAGGTTTATGGACTCCCTTACCCTAGGTTAGCCATTCTGCAGAAGAAAAACAAAATAATCAAACTTACAGCTCCTATGTTTCCAGCTGACTGACGGATAATTAACAAAGCTCCAATATGTAAGCCTGTTTGTTTTTTTTCAATTCAAATCTATAAAATCAATTAACTTTTTTAAAATGAGGGCAAACAAGTAAGGAAGATGTTAGAAGTAAATTTAGCAAAATAGTGGACCTTTAATAATAGTATGTTCAATTGGGTTTATAACACAAAGTCGATATTTAGGCTGAAGTCCGTACTTTACAGGGTCGGAGTTTCCCTCATCTCCTTCCACTTGAAGGAGACACAAGGACAAAACGGCCATTTTAAGAGTGGCTGTGGATAATTTCAATGGCGGGGTGGTGGTAATCTGCATGGAAAATGACTTGTGAGAGTCATAAACCTCCCCCAGCCGCGTGACACAGCTCAGGGACAAGAGTATCGAGAGAAGGGCCTGTTGCCAGGCGATAGAAGCAGGCGTCAGAAACTCGCCGGATGTGCTATGTCAGTGGAAACGTGTGCACGTGTTTGTGCCTTGAGGGGCACAGACTTGCGTGTGCTCACCTGCGGCGAGGAAAAAGTGAGTGCCATGTGAACCTTTTAATTATGTGAAGCACTTAACACACAAGGACCCAGAGCTACAGATTTGTGCCTGAAGGAAAATAATGAGGGCTATATCACAGACCAAGTAGAACATGGAAGACATGTTTTTCTAAAATATAGCGGTACCTCAGACGATGATCGAATCCTATAAAAATAAAACAATGTCCCCCCCCATAAAAAAATCATGATAGTTTTACATGCGGAAAATAATGTAAAATACATATAAATGACGAGGCATCTCCCTCGTACTTTACTACGTTTTTTTTTTTTAATTCAATAATGTTTCTCACCTTTATCAAAGTGCTGGCATTTGTGACCTTTTTTGGCTCCATTGTGACTTATTTTGCAGTCATGTTCAATAAAAAAAAGCACAGCCTGAGTTTTTAGAAACTCGATTACATACAGGTATACTCGTTTGTTACACACAATCTTTGGTTGTACAATAACCAAAGTTTTTGTTACAAATCGGACAAACTTTTGGCATTTTCATTGAAAACTGAGTCATACGAAAAGTATGGTGTCACTGTACGACTAATTAGAAGTGAGATGTCACATATACAATATGGGTGCTCAAAGTAAATGTATTCCTGGACTTGACAATTGAATACCACAAATGCACAGGGGCCAAAAGCCGACTGCATGTAAAATAACAATATATATATATATATACATATATATATATATATATACATATATATATATATATATATATATATATATATATATATATATATATATATATATATATATCCATCCATCCATCCATTTTCTACCGCTTATTCCCTTCCGGGGTCGCGGGGGGCGCTGGCGCCTATCTCAGCTACAATCGGGCGGAAGGCGGGGTACACCCTGGACAAGTCGTCACCTCATCGCAGGGCACACAAAAAATTATGTGTGTATATAGAAATAAGTATATATATATATATATATATATATATATATATATATATATATATATATATATGTGTGTGTGATTGATATGTATATATATGTGATTGATATGTATATATATGCATATATACATATATATATATTTGTGTGTGTGTGTATACGCACCCCAACCCATCGTCTGGCCCACAATATATATATATATATATATATATATATATCCATCCTTCCGTTTTCTACCCCTTGTCCCTTTTTGGGATCGCGGCAAATGCTGGTGCCTATCTCAGCTGCATTCGGGCGGAAGGTGGCGTACACCCCAGACAAGTCGCCACCTCATCGCAGGGCCAACGAAGATAGACAGACAACATTCACACTCACATTCACACACTAGGGACCATTTAGTGTTGCCAATCAACCTATCCCCAGGTGCATGTCTTTGGAAGTGGGAGGAAGCCGGAGTACCCGGAGGGAACATGCAAACTCCACACAGAAAGATCCCGAGCCTGGATTTGAACCCAGGACTGCAGGACCTTCGTATTGTGAGGCAGACGCACTAACCCCTCTGCCACCGTGAAGCCCATATATATATATATATATATGTATATGTGTGTATATATATATATATATATATATATATATATATATATATATATATATATATATCTTTATATATACACATACAAAGACTACATATACAGTATTTGTACATGTATATTCATATAAAAAATATTACTATATACAGTATATGTATACATTTATAATATATACATGTGTAAATATATTTATCTATATATATATATGTATGTATATATATGTAAATGTGATTATATACATGTATGTGTGTAAATATACATGTATATTTGTGAATGTATATACAGTATATGTATACATTTAGAATATTATATACATGTGTAAATATATTTATCTATATATATATGTATGTATATATGTATGTATATGTGATTATATACATGTATATGTGTAAATATACATGTATATTTGTGAATGTATATGTGTATACATGTATTTGTATATTTATTTGTACATCTGTATATCTATACCAACCGAGCCACGCCGCCACAAGATACTGCGTCTCAGCTCCAATTGGGGTCTATTAACGCAGATATGGATGTATGTAAGACAGACATTGCTCTCCAAAATAATCACTCTCTTTTGGAAGAAATACCAATAGAGGAACTCCTGCAACTTGTAAACTGGACAAAACAAACAACACGTTTACTTGACCCACTTCCTGGGAAACTTATCAAGGAGATGTTTGTAATATTAGAATCATCAGTGCTAAATGTTATTAACTGATCACGTTCCTCTGGTACTGTTCCTCGAGCATTCAAAAAAGTTGTTATTCATCCCAAGCTTTCTCATTGTGCCCATTTGTTTGAGTTTATTCTTGCCCTGATGTGGGATCTGAGCCGAGGATGTTGTTGTGGCTTGTGCAGCCCTTTGAGACATTCGTGATTAAGGGCTGTGTAAGTAAACTTGATTGACTGAACAATACAATTGTTTCAAATGCAACAATACATGCACATAATAAAAACCTTGTATATTGTTATAGTAAAAATAGGTTAAGCTTTATCAGTGTGCCGTGTTTTACAAGCCTGTTTCCAGACGACAGCACAACATCGGGCGCAAAGGACGGCACGGCAGAGTGTGAGGGCAGGTGATAAAAACAATAAAACTTTGTGTATTAATTTTTTCGTACATGACATTTCGACTCTTACCTTGTTTACTTCTGTGATTACCTTAAAGTTTTGTAAGCCATCAGGAATATCAAGCAGCTAAAATGCGCCAATAATGGGGAAGTGTGGAGAGAGTGTTTTGTATATTACCCATCATGCATGGTAGTGGTTTTATATTGGTGCAATTTTAAATGTTTTGCTTGGACGTGTTTTATAACATTTGCAAAGTTTAATAGAGTGGGAAAAGTTTTGTGGATTGCCTATCCATCCATCCATTTACTACCACTTATTCCCTTTGGTGTTGCGGGGGGGCGCTGGTGCTTATTTCAGCTACAATCGGCAGAAGGCGGGGGACACTCTGGACAAGTCACCACCTCATCCCAGGGCCAACACAGATAGACAGACAACATTCACACTCACATTCACACACTAGGGCCAATTTAGTGTTGCCAATCAACCTATCCCCAGGTGCATGTCTTTGGAAGTGGGAGGAAGCCGGAGTACCCGGAGGGAACCCACGCAGTCACGGGGAGGACATGCAAACTCCACACTGAAAGATCCCAAGCCCGGGATTGAATCCAGGACTACTCAGGACCTTCGTATTGTGAGGCAGACGCATTAACCCCTCCTCATCCGTGCTGCCCGTTTTGTGGATTGGTTCATTAAAAATAATACAGTGCTCAGTGCCCTTCAAAACAAAACTCATGGTCGATGACCATAAATATTAACCACGCCTCTCTTTCGGCGGGCCACACTTTTTATTAAACTTGTGAAGTCTCGTGGGCCGGACTGAAGACCCCATTGGGCCGCACTTGGCCGGCGGGCCATAGTTTGGACACCCGTGATTCAAAACAAATAAAATTGTGAGATTTATTGAGCAACTTATTTCGTGAAGTCATGCGTTCCATCGGGATTTTAACGCTAAAAGCCGAATAGCAATATTTTGTTAGTTTGTTTTGTATGACTTAAATACAATAAAAACTGTAGAATTCTAATACATGACAGCCAAATCAAGTATGGGAATTATTAAACAGGTTTTAAATGATCTTTTTAATAGCAAACGAATACACTTTTGAAATTTAGCAAGCTGACTTGACACACTTCCATTTTGAGCAAATCGTATCCTGAGTTTGTCACATGGCTGACACATGTGTCACCATGGATTCTTGTAGGTCAAAATGTGAGCCAGAGAAGGTGAGCTGAATGACAAGGAACCATTAACCTGCCAAAATGACAGAAAAACAAACTGGTAACCTTTAAGAACATGCTGCACACGCTGACACGGAGAAGCAACACATACCACATAAAGATGAAAGAGCTTTTTGGTCACAAAGCCTTTTATGTGTGGATAAAATGGATCCCCAATTGATGATCAGATACTGCCTGGCTATTTTAGCGACAAAGCCCTTTAATACTGACTCTCTCTCCTGTTTGGTGTCATAACTTTGGTAAAGCTCCAGCTCTAATGGAGCCTACTGCCTCCAGCTTGAGCGCAGAAGCTGCACATTGTATAGGTGCTCTTGTTTCACCAGCCACAGCTGCATTGAATGATAACTGTGTGTGTGTGTGTGTGTGTGTGTGCTTGCGTGCGTGGTTATCCTTTTTTACATATTTACATTTTGTGTTTGTCTCTTAAACATTCATTTATGTTCCACACATTTATTTGTTCCCACACGTTAAGAGCATTTGTACTGTTGAGAGAGATCAATAGCACTAATTTGTGTTCGTAAATGAGACAAAATTAGATATTATTATCACACTTCAACGTCTCAAACATGTAAAGGCTACACCCCTTTGCTCGGTCGGCATTGCAAATAGGTTTAGAGACTACATTACCCAGAAGGCTTAGCGATGTTGACTGGAATTATGTCTGCGCTATGGGACATCGACAATTGTGCTGTTTGATCAATAAATAGCGGCTTTGTCTGCACATAACACAAACATACGTTTAATTAGACATTACGCACATTACAGAAATTGAAATAAAAATGTAATTCTAAAAGTAACAACCTGACAAAAAAATTTAGGTAACAGAATTTTGCTGCCACAATTGTAATATGACCATTAATATAACTAAACCTAAATGAGTGAACCATGTGACTTGTGTAAGAGTCTATGTTTTTCAGAAGGTATAATGTGCGAGAGTAACCCGACCAAGGGAAAACACAGGGGTACATTTTAACTAAATATATATATATATTTTTTAATTAAATAACTTTAAAGTATAGTTAATGCAAGAAGTAAAATTAATTTGTAAAACATACCATTTTTAAAGGATTTCAATTATTAAATATTATCTTTCATGGTAAAAAATTTATTTTAGAAAGCACAATTCTATTTTTCCAGTGTTCCAAGTGTTTTAAATCTATTTATGGAATTGTATCTATTCAATATGCAATTAGATTAATTGGTAAAACACGATATATCTTTATATTTCTATATGCTCTTTGTTTTTAGTGTCACTTCTATGTATTGTTGAGTTTTTGTTTTAGTGTTGTGTTGTTTTGCACCGCAGAAAGAGTGGCTATTCTGTGGCAAATAATGGGGATTTGTATACAAATATTCATTTTATTGAGCACTTATGCATTTTATTTACTGTGGATGATTTTAATTCCCACCTAATGGGAACATCCCTTGAAATAGTAATTAAAAAAATTAATAGTACACAAAACTATTTAAACAATCCAAACTTTTTCTCCTTCATTCGTCATAGATAGGGGCGGCGTGGCGCAGTGGGGAGAGTGCGCAACCCGAGCGTCCCTGGTTCAATTCCCACCTAGTACCAACCTCGTCACGTCCGTTGTGTCCTGAGCAAGACACTTCACCCTTGCTCCTGATGGGCGCTGGTTGGCGCCTTGCATGGCAGCTCCCTCCATCAGTGTGTGAATGTGTGGGTGAATTGGTAAATGTGGAAGTAGTGTCAAAGCGCTTTGAGTACCTTGAAGGTAGAAAAGCGCTATACAAGTACAACCCATTTATCATTTATCATTTACAAGGGGATCTCTTTAATTAACTATTAACTAGTCTGAAAATGGAGGAACTCTGAAAATGGAGGAACTCTGCATAAGATACGGTAAATCCTAAAGAAATAATGTCATAAAATGGGCCCTATATAATTTTTTGCAAGAAATTGACTCATTTAAGCCCTAAATGATAGAAACATTTTGGAGTGATTGTCATGTGACTATCCCAGGACATGGCTTCCTTAACATGTTGCCAGGTAAGCTAGCGAATGTTCTTAAGCTTCTTTTTGCCCCATTAAAGGTCAACTTAAACTAGGGCTGGGCGATATATCAATATATGCGATATATCAATATATACCATATATCGCAGGTTTGTCTCTGTGCGATATAGAAAATGACTGTATTGTAATATTCGAGTATACGTTCTCACGCAGGACTTTTAGCTGCGGGCGTACACTTCAGGCTCTCCTCGCTCTTTCCCGTGTCTCCTTCTCGCAGACAAGCAGGTGCACATTCTTACATACGTCACAAATTGTCACGTCATACGTCACATACACGCCCTCGCAGGGCAGAGAGGTAGCGGCGTGGCTAACGTTAGCTGCTAACGTAGCCGTACGAGAGAAAGATGTTGCGGATCTGGTAACAAATGAAGGAAGACTTAATTCCCAATAAAAACAGCAGGGTTTCCATCGTCTGGCGGTAGTTCGGCTTCAAGTGGGAATATGTCGAACAGACAACTGTAATTTGTCAAGAGTGGGGTGGGGAAAGCGTTGCTATAAAAAGTAGCATTAATGCTAATATGTAGCATCATTTGAAAAGTCACTCGCTAGAGAATGAAGAGAATTTCATAACCTTAGTAACATACCACATAGTGAAGGACAAATACTATTTGATTTCCTATTATGCAGCTCATTTTTATTTGACACTTAAAATGTCTGATAGTCTTGCAATTTATGTTTTGAAAATGACTCAAATGTTTGTGCCATTGCTTAATAACTTTAATAAACACACTTTTGGTCAATTGACTTAGTTATGATTTCCCTCTCTGCATTAAAGTTTAAAAGTAGCATATATGAATGCAGTATGAAGAAGTATGTTTTAATGTAGACACATGGAATCATCATACTGCTGTGATTATATGCATCAAGTGTTCATTCAAGGCCAAGGCAAAATATCGTAATATATATTGTATATCGCGATATGGCCTAAAAATATCGCGATATTAAAAAAAGGCAATATCGCCCAGCTCTAACTTAAACCTCATTCAAAAATTCTAACACTTTAGTGTCAGACATTACAATACAACATGTTTTACAATATTTCCTGAATAAATTCTTATAAAACAGGATCGGAAAATATCGTATTGCTAGTTCGCTTTTAGCATTAAACATGCTGTGTTTTGGTACTAACTTGCACAAGAAAGTCTCAAATATTGTTTTTTCAAGCTCCCAATGTAACATATTTTGTAATTTCACACATATTTGACATTATTTAGTGCTATTTTATTAAAAAAAATAAATAGAAAATAAGACCACCCATTTTACAGGTACTTTAAGCACACATGGCTCTGGGTTCTCTCATGTAATAAATTAAAGCTAAAAGTCTCCACTCCCACATTTAGATATATAATTAACTTTGTTTTTAGGCAAAAATCACTACAATACATCGTAATACAAAATGGACAAAGCAGATAAACATCAATTGAAACATAAAGATAGGGGTTTGGCATTACAAATGTAGTAAGAGCATTTTCAAAGCGAACATGTGCAGTGTTAGATACACAGTTCCATTTTGATTAAAGCGTGAGTCACAGCTGGCCTTTTTATGCAATCCTCACACTTATACCTCCCGCTTAGACGTAACAACAAACTAAGAATAATTAAGCCGCCTTGTTCTTTAAAAGCACATTAAGTGTCAGGGGATAAAGACGAGCTGAGTCATGGAGTGACTGATATGCAGGAGACAACGGGAGAGGACCGCATCATTTCAATGAAATCACCATTCACTTCTACTAAAATTACATGTTATTGTTTTTTTACAGCATATTTCCACCACCCAGGTTCAAACGGGCATTTAACATCTCGCTGTGACAGCTCCAATGTTCTCATTTCCTCACTAATTCAGACTCACAGCCGCTAATCACGCTAATGACACCATAAGAGGAAGATGTATTGCCAGTACTATACGCAGTTAGCATCGCATTAGCGGTTCACTCAGTAGTTTAATGAACAATGACTTCTGGATGAAAGACTGTAGCGTTCAGTTTGAGCTGTAAAAATTAAGTTATATACATAATTCCAATCGGGAGTAATGCTCCATGTTTTTACATCTTTTCAATACGGAAATTTTTGTTCAGCACAGAGGCGTACCAGTCTTCTACTAGTGAGGGACAGTCTCAGTTTGTTTGTGACAAACCCCAAGATGCAGAGATAGAAGCAGGCATGGAGTGAGAAAACATGATTTAATTTAAAACACTAAGACAAAAACCAACAAAGGGTACAAACAAAAAGCGTGCACGTGGGCGGATAACAAACAAAAAGGTCTAGCGTGGAAGCTAACAGGTATCTAGCAGGAAAACAGAAGTTGTACTTGTAATAAGAAATCAAACTTGGAAGCAGGGAACAAAAGATAATAAGCTACAAACTACTATTGAATATAGCTTACCGCAACGCTGCATAGACAAGATATGATATGACAGGTAGCAACGACAAGAGTGACATGCTATACAATAATCCAGCACTGACTGGAGGAACAAAGCAGGTAAAAATAGGAGTGGGCTGATTGACACCAGGTATGGCCAGGTGCCAATCAGCCGCAGCTGAGGTGAAACAGCGCTCAGGGAGAAAGACAGGAAACTAGCAAAATAAGAGTGCTGACAGAAACTAAAGACAGGAAATACTAAACACACACAGAGGAAAAACTAAAACACAAACAAACTGTCAGTGGCAGGCCCGACAGTAGCCTCTCCTCCCATAACAGATACCAGATGTTTTAAACTTTAACAACAATTATAAACATTTCCAAAAGTTAAATCCACTTAAAGTACATCGGCAAAGTTCCTCTTGTGAGCTACTCATGAGAGGAGAGAAAGGAGCAGACAGAGGGGAGAAGCGAGGACAGGGGGAGGGGCCATGTGCTCTTGGAAGAGATGCCACTGAACTAAAGGTAGTCTTCTAATTCGCTGTGAAATAAATCTGCTTTGGCATATTTTTCCAGAAAAGTCAGTGCTCATCACAATTAAAAACTTGCTGTGGCACAAAGCAAGTCCATCAAAGTCAATCTCTTTAGAACGGGCAAGCACGAAACATACACACACTGAAATATTTTATCTGAGTTTTATTTTCGAAATGTTTTGGTGTCTTGGTTTACATTTAAGATTGCCAGTGATTAGCGCGTTAGATGTTTCGTATGGAAACAAGCAATTTTACAGTGAGTTTTTTCAAGTGTGGTAATCAATCACGATTTAAAAACAATTAAAATTTAAAATGATAATACTCTCTCTCAGAAATGTTACTGTGGGTTTTCCTCATGTAATCCTTCCCTTTTATTTGATATTTGTGTGGTTATTGATTTTTTTTAAAGTTATTATTTAATTTGAGAAAAACAACTATTGGAAAATTATCTGCTAGCAATTTGTTCCTATACTGTACCGAAACTTTTTCGAACTGTGACTCTAAAATCAAGGTACATACCAAACCATAATTGCACTCTCCTATAATATCATGCCTATATTTGTGTGACATCCGATGAAAATCTTTTGCACATACTGTACTGTACAGAGTCGTGTGTATGTTCATAGATTAGTCAAGCACTAATGTACATATTGCAGTTGGCCGGAAGTCATGCAACTGCTCAACTGTCTTCTTTCATTTATGGATATTGTTTTCGATTTCAAACAAACAGACACACACTCACCAACACAAGCACACACAGTGGTATAGTTGCTGTATGTGCGTATTGATCATACTATATTAGTTAAACGTTGCATGTCAGAACAGAAAATGTATATTCGACGAAACACCATATGGCGGCTGAGCGAAAGCTCTACCAGGAATTTATGGTCTGATGGAAAAAAAAAAATGCAGTGGAAACTGTATGTGTCATATTGTATGTATGTCTGTCCACCAGCGGCCAGATGAGGAGGTGGTGATAGACCAGGGTGGGACCAGCTCGGTACTGAACATCCACTATGAGAAGGAAGAACTGGAAGGTCAGTACAAAGGCGAGACAAGCAGCATTATTGCTGAGACACAAAAATTACGATAATGGTATATTACAACACAAAATGCTAGAAATTGGAGAAGAACATAGACTACTGTAGATCCACTACCACCTTTACTTATTAAATTGGAAGTAACTGCTTTTTAGTACATACTGTAGAACATGGGCGGCATGGCGTAGTGGGTAGAGCGGCCATGCCAGAAACCTGAGGGTTGCAGGTTCGCTTCCCACCTATTGACATCCAAATTGCTGCCGTTGTGTCCTTGGGCAGGACACTTCACCCTTGCCCCCGGTGCCGCTCACACTGGTGAATGAATGATAGGTGGTGGTCGGAGGGGCCGTAGGCGCAAACTGGCAGCCACGCTTCCGTCAGTCTACCCCAGGGCAGCTGTGGCTACTGATGTAGCTTACCACCACCAGGTGTGAATGAATGATGGGTTCCCACTTCACTGTGAGTGCTTTGAGTATCTAACAATAGAAAAGCGCGATATAAATCTAATCCATTATTATTATTATTATTATTATGGTCGTCAAACTTGTTTTTATTAAAGACCACATCTCAATTACGGTTGCCCTCAAAGGGCCGCTTGTGACAGGATATATATATATATATACATATATATATCCATCCATCCATTTTCTACTGCTTGTCACTTTTGGGGTCACGGGGGGTGCTGGAGCCCATCTCAGCTGCAAAATCGGGAGGAAGGCGGCGTATACCCGGAACAAATGTTTGTGTGTGTGTGTGTGTGTATATATATATATATATATATATATATATATATATATATATATATATAAAATGTGTCTATATATGAAATGTGTCTATATATATATATATATGTGTATAAATTAATTAATAATAGCCTCAATTTGCGTCTCCAACAAATTTAGACTATTATGTTTTACTAACAGATTGATGGATAACTTCCTTTGAAATAATATTTACTGTTTCTTTTTGACAACACCCTCCAGAATTGCTTGCATGAGCAGATAATAATAAAGTGTAGCACATACGCTGTTTTGTTTTCTGTCAAAATTGAAAGAACCAATACATTTAGGCATAATATGCTTTAATATTTCCAGCTTTTTGAAAGCACATAAGTGATGTGGGGGGCTACATAAAATGACAATTGCGGGCCAGATCTGGCCTTTTGGTCTTGAGTTTGACACCTGTGACACAGAGGAATAACAGAAACAAAAACAGAAATTTGACAATAAATAACAACAAAAACATGCAGTCATTTTCAAATGTTAAGCTATATAGTTAATGTATTGTTAATTACAAAGCTGGTGCTTAATGTATATCATGTTTATCAGTTTTATTTATTGTGTAATTATTTACACATGCATTTATTTTTCTGTAATTTATTTATTTATTATTCATTATATTTACACTTTTTAAATTTTGTTTCTTCTTTCGGTGTCCTTTATTTTATCACTGCAGGAGCTATTTCTTCTCCTATTAAAACGTTGTTGCTGAAACACGGAAAAGGGGTAGGATTAAATAAGCGCAGCTTCTTCCAACTCCTTTGTTGAATTGTGCAACTGTCAACGTGTGTGATCATGGTTTTGGCATCTTAGAATTTAATTAAATTTAATTAAACCACTACCATATATCCATAATGTTTACGGGCATTGTGTGGTGTCCGGGGATTATTATATACTGAGCTGAGATAGGCGCCAGCGACCCCGAAAAGGGAATAAGCGGTAGAAAATGGATGGATGGATGGAGATGTAATAATCAGCTGTTTAAGACTTCAGTTCATTTATTTCTTCAGCTTTTCAGCTCGACAACATCTGCTTATTTCTGCTGAAAATGTATAATTCTAATGTTTTTTTGAACACACTTTATTTAACAGCACCATCAAACTGTAAAATGCAACCACTATGCATCATAACCAATCATGACTTTGCATTATTATCTTTATACATTTCATCATAATGTGTACTTAATATTGTGGCCTCTATAACCTCATTCCCAGGCCACAGGACCCTCTTTGTTGGGGTTCGGATGCCGCGGCAAAGTCATCGGCACCACAAGGCTCACGGTTCTCGGCACCGTAAGAAAGACAGGAGGGCGGGAAGCATCTCAACACCACAAAGCGAGGGAAGTGAGAAGACACCCTGTCACGGTACGCAGATACAATACATTTACCATCCTACACATTTTTGCCTTGTTTGTTTTTGTTTTGCGATACATTTGCCAGGTAGTCTAGGATAGTTTTTGTTTGAACATTCATGTAAGAAAGAGCTGGTAATGGTGGTTCAATCATGACTGTCAATACTGTAAGAGTCACACATAGACGCATGCCTACAGGCAAATATTGACAAACTTGCTAATTAGCAGAGAGACTGGTCAGCACATTTCCTGTTGGCATGCATGACCAGACTAGTAGTCATCATAGCAACTCCTAATAGGGTGAAGTCATACATATTTATCCACACTAACGCTACATCCATACACTGCATTTTATTTGCCACTTGCCAAGATTTAAAATTGTATTTCTAGAAATGTACCTACTTTTAAGAGCTACTTACTTATTTTTAGACATTGACTTTACATCATAATCTTCATTTTAGTATGAATAATTATACTTAATCTATTGTAGTCTATAAATGTTAAAGATTCTGCAACATCCTGAAGAGTTGCAAGTTGAATAATGCTTTTTTTCTGATAATAATACTTATTTCTAAGTTCTAGCTAGTTTCTAGGCAAGTTCTAGATTTACAAATCTTACAAGCTGCATGGTCAGATAATTGCATTAGTTTATAGTATATTCTCCCTAAAATCTAGTCTTTTTATCTTATTTCTTGTTGGCTGTTTTTTGCAGTGTATACTGTACACTGACTAATACCCCGTCTTTTGTGTGTAATCTGTTCCAAAAAATCATACGAAAACCAAAAACCAAAGCAATTTTTGTCTTAATAAATAAGTAAATCCAATTCATTTGTTCTAGAAATTCAAAAATATAAAGAGAAAACAACATTTTGTAGAGGATAATTGTTGTTTACACAGACAAAACAATGTGAAATACAAATAAATGACAATAAATGTATAAATGCAAAGGAGGGGAGAGGAGAGCCACTACTATTGAATTCAGTAGTTCTTACACCTTGAGAGTAGGCAACATTTAGACACGGGACACAATGAATAAGCAGACTACAACATTGAGGAACTTTATCAGTTGACTTTAACCACAAGTTCTGATTATTCCTGCCGACAGTAGAAGAGACACAGGAGGAAAGACACAGAAGTTGGTTCACGACACACTTTTAATACAAAGTCATAGTGGGTACAACAGGTGGTCGTCAGATGTGAAGCATCATCTACCCAAAACTAGACATAAGGCAGTGGCGTGAGCAAATGCTCAAAAAGTTTAAGAACAACATATCTCAACGAGCTACTGCAAGGAATTTAGGGATTTCACCATCTACTGTCCGTAATATCATCAAAAGTTTCAGAGAATTAGAAAAATCACTGCACGTTAGTGATGATATTACGGACCTTCGAACCCTCAGGCGGTACCACATCAAAAAGCATAGGCTCAGGAACACTTCAGAAAAACACTGTCAGTAACTACAGTTTGTCGCTACATTTGTAAGTGCATGTTAAAACTCAACTATGCAGAGCGAAAGCCATTCCTCAACAACACCCAGCTCATTTAAGAGTGAAAAAGTGTTCTGTGGTCTGACGAGTCCACATTTCAAATTTTTTTTGCAAACTGTGGACGTCGTGTCCTCCGGGCCAAAGAGGAAAAGAACCATCCGAACTGTTATAGGTGCAAAATTCAAAAGCCAGCCTCTGTGATGGTATGGGGGTGTATTAGTGCCCAAAGCATGGGTAACTTACACATCTGTGAAGGCAACAATAATGCTGAAAGGTATATACAGATTTTGGAGCAACGTATGCTGCTATCCAAGCAACGTTATCATGGACGTCCCTGCTAATTTCAGCAAAACAATGCCAAGCCACGTGTTACAACAGTGTGGCTTCATAGTAAAAATGTGCGAGCACTAGACTGGCCTGCCTGTAGTCCAGACATGTCTCCCATTGAAAATGTGTGGCGCAGTATGAAGCCTAAAATACCACAACAGAGACCCCGGACTGTTGAACAACTTAAGCTGTACATCAAGCAAGAATGGGAAAGAATTCCACCTGAAAAGCTTCAAAAATTGGTCTCCTCAGTCCCCAAACGTTAACTGAGTGTTGTTAAAAGGAAAGGCCATGTAATACAGTGGTAAAAATACTCCAGTGTCAACTTTTTTGCAATATGTTGCTGTCAGTGAAGGATATTTACAAAAAAAAAATAGGTTTCTCAGTTTCAACAATAAATATTTTGTCTTTGCCATAATTTAATTGAACATAAGTTGAAAATGATTTCAAAATCATTGGATTCTGTTTTATTTACAAATTACAAAACGTGCCAACTTCACTGGTTTTGGGTTTTGTAATTGCCAAGAGAGTGGTTGTTTCCATTCGGAGCGTAACCCGTGTGTTAGATGCATTCCCTCAAATCCCTTACTGTCTGTTACCTGTATCCTAGTCTTTATTTTTGTGTTTTGCATGTGGATTCGCGCTGTGTGAGTATGATTAAAGACACTTTGTCCTGCACCATGCCTCTTTCTGTCCTAACAGATAATGGCATCTTTGGCCCAATGATGGTTTTTTTGCAGCACAAAAAAACACGAAGACTGGCCGTACATGACTAAGACGGCCGATGCAAATATTCGTCAACAACCTAACCATACGAAAAATGTGGGATTGGATAACCAATTTTACAACTGTGTGGTGAAAGTGAAACAGTTCATTTAATGTGTTCTATTGTGAGTGCAACATGTTAAATGTTTGTAGTACATTGTGGGCGATATATAGATATACTCGATATGTCGCGGGTTTGTCTCTGTTTGATATAGAAATGTACTATATCTTGATACTCGAGTATGCGTTCTCACGCAGTTGCTTTATAGCTGCGGGCATTACACTACAGGCGTTCCTCACTCTTTGTTGTCTCTCCTCACTGAGACATAAAACGAGTGCACATTTCTTCCATACATCACATACTGTGATGTGTGCAATATGACATTGCATATGACACGCCCTCGCGGAGCAGAGAGGTAGCGACACTGGTAAGATTAGCTGTGGTGCTAACGGTGCGGTGCGAGTGGTAATACAAGAGAAAGAAGGTGCAAATCTGGTAACAAATGAAGGAACAATTAATTCCCAAGAAAAACAGCACGTGGTCCATTGTCTGGCGGTGGTTTGCCTTCAAGCGGAAATATGTCGAACAGACAACCGTAATATGTCAAGTATGAGACAAAGCGTTGTTACATAAAGTAACAGCAATGCTAATGTGTAGAATCATTTGAAAAGTCCCCCGCTAGAGCATAAGGAGTTTTTGAAACTCCTCATGTCAACATCTTGGCCGGTGCCACACTCATAAAATGCCCAATCAACCATTTTCACATCAACACCATATGAAAAAAATAGTCCACAACAGAAGGAGAGAACGTCTGCCGGAACCTACAACATAATAAGGGACATACACTATTTGATTTCCAAGTATACAGCTAGTTTTTATTTGACAGTTATTAAAATATTTTGTGTGACATCATGCACAAAAGTGCACTTAATTTGTTTTAAACTATTGTAGTTGTGTTCTGTACAAAAAGTACACTTTAATTTGTTGTTGTGATATGTCATGATCTTAGTGACATCATGCACAAAAGTGCACTAATAGTTTGTTTGGAAATGACATGAATGTTTGTGCCACTGCTTAATAACTGTTTAATAAATACAGTTTTGGTCAATCGACTTAGTTGTGATTTCCCTCTCTGCATGAAAGTTTAAAATGAGCATATATTAATGCAGTATGAACAAGAATGTTATAATGTAGACATACTTGTGTGATTATATGCATCAAGTGTTCATTTAAGGCTAAGGCAAAATATCGAGAGATATATCTTGTATCGTGACATGGCCTAAAAATATTGAGATATTAATAAAAGGCCATATCGCCCAGCCCTACTTTGTGCAAGTGTAAACTACTAACCTGCCTTCATTGTTGCTTTCATGTCTTTAGCAAGTAAACAATGACCAACATAATGTGAAAAAATTGTGTCACTTCATCAGACACGCCGTCCCAGCGGGTCCAGTTCATTCTTGGTACTGAGGAGGATGCTGAGCATGTGGCCCACGAGCTGTTCACTGAGCTAGATGAGATCTGTGTGAAGGATGGCAAAGATGCTGAGTGGAAGGAAACGGCCAGGTTAGTATTTCCTCTGGGAGGCATTGGCAACAAAGCCTGCTAATAAAAGCTTCTGGTAGCCTGGATGTTGACATTTAGAGCTTACTGGACCATTTCTGGATGTGCAAGAGCTTAAGTGCTCTCTCACACAGTAATACAATATAGTAATTTGTCTATTTTTGATATCAGAGCATTGTTTTATGCTATGTGGCTAATATTGTTATCAAACCAGGGGACCCCTTTCCCTGAGGCAACAGAACTGAGCCATGAAACTCCCTAAAAAGAAGAGGGAAAATGAATGACTAGGGTATGTGCCAGAAATGCTCCAATTAGCATCAAGCATTCAGCAACTTCACTTATCTACGTATTTACTTTAAAATGTCAGTTGCATTTCTCATCTGTTAATGTGAAACTTGTTGATTTTCCACTGACCAATTGTCATTCATTAACTTGCCGGCTGAGCAGTTTGCTCCTTATTACTATTACAACATTGGTTGTGTTGTTGCTGCATTGAACAATATACCATAATGGTCAAAGAGAGCTAGGTTTTCTTTCTCACTTTTTCATATACTCCAAATCATTATAGAAATGTTTTCATTACATTAAATTTAAAGTAATTGAAATAGTTGGATTAAATGAACTCTGCTTCTTCATCCCCTTTTTTGGCTATGGTGAATTGTGCAAGTGTAAACATGTAGTGTTCCTAAATGTAATTCAAACATGCGCAAAACAAATAAACCATAACCATAGTCAAAAGAAACTGCTAATTAAACTAATGCACATTGAACACCACTATGATCACCCTGCATGCTCACATAGATGATGGTATGTGAGCATTTATTTTGCTCTGACATGACTCTAGATTACCGGTACTTTTACATCTGGAGAACACTTTTCTAACATTTTCCCATCGGTTTTGACAAAAACGTGCTTGTGTGGTGAAAAATCTTTTAGGTACTACTTGGACACTCTGATGAGGTGGCGACTTGTCCAGGGTGTACCCCGCCTTCCGCCCAAATGCAGCTGAGATAGGGTCCAGCGACCCCTAAAGGGACAAGCCCTAGAAAATGGATGGATGGACTACCTGGACACTGACGATGTCTTCTTTGTTTATCTCACAGGTGGCTTAAGTTTGAGGAAGATGTCGAGGACGGCGGCGAGAGGTGGAGCAAGCCGTACGTAGCTACTCTTTCTCTCCACAGCCTGTTTGAGTTGCGGAGTTGCATCATCAACGGCAGCGTGCTGCTCGACATGCATGCTGACTCCATTGAGGAGATAGCAGGTGAGTTTGTGTGCAACATTTTATTTAATTAAAAAGCCAAAAATGTAATATTTGTCTGACCGTCACTTCTTCCAAATACATTTTACAATATATTCGCTTTTCACAGTCAGATATAGCTTTCAGTTTCACTTGCCTGTCACAATGTTAGACACACTAGAAGAGACCTACAACAACAGTTGTTCACTTTAAGGTATTAAACTGGAGTGGCACAGATTGAAATGTGAAGAAATGTATACATATATCAAAATAGCACATGCTTAAAAAAATGTATGCGTTATGAACTGCTCATGACTGAATGACTCCTGTTGTTTCAGTTTCACTTGCCTGTCACAATGCTAGGCGCACTAGAAGGAGACCTAAAACAAGAGTTGTTTCACAAGCCTTTCCTTACAAATATTCATGTTCACTTTAAGGTATCACACTAGAGTGGAACAAATTGAACTGTGCAGACATATATCGAAATAGCACATGCTTCTAAAAATGTATGAGTTACGAACTGATCTTGACTGAATGACTCCTGTTGTTTTAGTTTCACTTGCCTGTCACAATGTTAGGCACACTAGAAGGTATGGGTGTGGAAAAAAAATCGATTCGAATACGAATCGCGATTCTCACGTTGTGCGATACAGAATCGATTCTCATTTTTTTATTTTTTTATTTTTTATTTTATTTTTTTAATCAATCCAACAAAACAATACACAGCAATCCAATAACAATGCAATCCAATAACAATGCAATCCAATTCCAAAACCAAACCTGACCCAGCAACACTTAGAACTGCAGTTCTAAGGCGGTTTAGCTCAGTTGGTAAAGCGGCCGTGCCAGCAACTTGAGGGTTGCAGGTTCGATTCCCGCTTCCGCCATCTTAGTCAATGCCGTTGTGTCCTTGGGCAAGACACTTTACCCACCTGCTCCCAGTGCCACCCACACTGGTTTAAATGTAACTTAGATATTGGGTTTCACTATGTAAAGCGCTTTGAGTCACTAGAGAAAAGCGCTATATAAATATAATTCACTTCACTTCACAATAAACAGAGCAATTGAGAGGAGACACAAACAGGACACAGAACAAACCAAAAGTAGTGAAACAAAAATGAATATTATCAACAACAGCATCAATATTAGTTATAATTTCAGCATAGCAGTGATTAAAAATCCCTCATTGACATTATCATGAGACATTTATAAAAATAAAAAAAGAACAATAGTGTCACAGTGGCTTACACTTGCATCGCATCTCATAAGTCCTTTAGAATTATAATAAGCTTTTTAAAAAAAATCTACTACTCTGCTAGCCTGTCAGCAGACTGGGGTAGATCCTGCTGAAATCCTATGTATTGAATGAATACAGAATAGTTTTGAATCGGAAAAATATCGTTTTTGAATCGAGAATCGCTTTGAATCGAAAAAAAAATCAATATATTATTAAATCGTGACCCCAAGAATCGATATTGAATCGAATCGTGGGACAACAAAAGATTTGCAGCCCTACTAGAAAGAGACCTAAACAAGAGTTGTTTCAAAATGCCCTCCCTTACAAATATATTCATGGTCACTTTAAGGTGTTACACTGGAGTGGCACAGATTGAAATGTGCAGACATTTATACATATATCAAAATAGCACATGCTTGGAAAAATGTATGCGTTACGAACTGCTCATGACTGAATGACTCCTGTTGTTATCCAAAAACACACACACACTCTCCTCTGTGTGACTCCTGCCACAAGCACCTGTGCACAGATGCATTGATCAGAGCAGTTAAGTCACATTGTAGTGTATTTTTAGTTACTTACCTTCAGGTGGGTGGAATGAGTGGATGTTTTTAAAATTCCCATGCAGAAAATATTATTGGTAGTACAGTTTTGCATTGATCATAAGCTCAGATAATGTCGGCCACCATTGTTGTAGGACATGTAATCTGTACAAGCTGTACAACCTTCTAAATGCATTTTTAACACATTTAAAGTCCTGTACACAGCAATTTAGTCACATTTACACTTGTTTTACTCAAAATAGTAGCCTTAAATGCGTTCTACTTGCCTGTAGCAGGAGGATCGTCCAACCCCAGATCCACGGCAGCGGACTCTTCCCGTTTCCATTCTAGTCAATGTGTCGATTTCCACTGGTGCTGTACCGCATCCCTGCACTGAAGATACTGTATGTAGATCTTGTATATTTGCAATATGGCGCAACACGACGGATCAATTTAGCTCAAATCTGCTCGTGTGGGATAGGAAGTTATACACAAACACAAAATATATTACATCTGGTTTACTTTCAAAATGAAATGCTGCGTTTTCTCGGTGGATCTTATTTTACACTTTGAAACATCCTAATGGGCGGGGACGGACTTGAAGTCAATTTTCCAAAGGTTTTCGTATGTAACTTCAAATAAATGAGGACACGCTGATTATGGGGAAGAAAAATCAAAGAATCATATTACAGGCATATCCTTGACTTATCCTTTTTTTTTCTCCGTCGAGTCAAGTCAAGTCAGAGCCATCACAGACACCCACTTGTGGGTATTGATGGACAGCACAGCTCAGAGGCGTTCTGTGGTGTATCTCGAATGGGCAGGACCAAGTTTTTTGCTTCAGCTTCTCTGGAAGGACAGAGTAAACTGTTCGTGGTTCACTTTACTACAACTCCCCTTATCAGATGATTACGGATTCTCGAGATCTTGTGAAAGTCTGCGTAATTTGGAGCCACAACAGTGTGTATCAGACGGCCTTGGGAATTGGCGGATGGCGGAGAAGTTCCATTGTGGCGCCATTCAGCAGCTCTTATGTGTAACCCCTGCTGAATACACTGGAATTAAGGCTGGGCGATATATCGAATACACTCGATATATTGCGGGTTTGGCTCTGTGCGATATAGAAAATGACTATATTGTGATATTCCAGTATACGTTCTTACGCAGTTGCTTTTAGCTGCGGGCATTTCATTACAGGCGTTTCTCATTCTTTCTTGTCTCTTCTCACAGAAACATAAAACAAGCGCATCTTCTTACATACGTCACATACTCGCGGAGCAGAGAGGTAGCAGTTGGGTAAAGTTAGCTGTGATGCTAGCGGTGCGAGTGGGAGAGGGAGAAGATGCGAATCTGGTAACAAAAGGAGGAAGGAGAATTAATTCCCAAGAAAAAGAGCACAGGGTCCATCGTCTGGCGGTGGTTTGGCTTCAAGCGAGAATATGTTGAGAAGACAATTGTAATATGTCAAGTATGCGTCATAAGCAGTGCTACAAAAATAACAGCTCTACTAATGTGTTGCATCATTTGAAAAGTCACCCGCTAGAGAATGAAAAGTGCTTGAAACTCCGCATGTCAACATCTCTGTTTGGTGCCACACCCACAAAATCCCGAAGCAACAATTTCCAGATCAACAAAGAATGAAACAAATAGTCAACAACAGACGGAGATAAACGTCCGCAGTAACCTATCACATAGCAAAAGACACACTATTTGATTTCCTATTATTTATTTTACAGTTTTTGAAATATCTTGTGTGACATCATGCACAAAAGTGCACTTTATTTGTTTTAAACTATTGTAGTGGCCTTCTGTACAAAAAGTGCACTTTGATTTAGTGTTGTTTTGATATGTCATCTTAGTGACATCATGCACAAAAGTGCACTAATAGCTTCTTTTAAAATGTCTGACAATCTTGCATGTTCTGTTTTGAAATGACATGAATGTTTGTGCCACTGCATAATAACTGTTTGATAAATACAGTTTTGTTAAATTGACTTAGTTGTGATTTCCCTCTCTGCATGAGTTTAAAATTAGCATATATTAATGCAGTATGAACAAAAATGTTTTAATGTAGACACATATAATCATTATACTGCTGTGATTATATGCAAAATATTGAAATAAATATTGTGTATTGTGACATGGCCTAAAAATATTAAGATAATAAAAAAAAGGCCATATCGCCCAGCCCTAACTGAAATTGTGACTAGTTCCATCTTTAGTTGTAATAAAGATGGACAGGTAACTTGAGTGATGGTATGGACACCGTTTACTTCCTGGTGGGGAATGGAATTTGCACCAGTCAGTAGAGTGAGACTCTTTGTAACACACTCGACCATGGCACATATTTACATAGTACATATTACATATATAAGAACAGCATAGCAGACACATACCTGATGTGGAATTGAATGTGCACTAAGGCTCTTTGTGACACGCTATGAAAAAAAGTAATACATATTAGCATCGTAGCTAATTGGCTGTTAATTTGTATTGAACAGCGTTCCCCTACTCACCTCGACCATGGCACTATTGAACTAGTACTTTTGGCACCAACCCAGCTTATTTGCAGAGTAGACACTATTGAGCACTCACAGCAACCCTTGTTGGAACAAGTCGAATCCAACACATACCTGTTACAAACACATCTGATGGAAATCCGGGGTACGCGTAATTGCTGTAGCCGTCATTGAGGATTCCTGTACGGCTACTATGCGGAAATACGTTTTCACATCCTGTGTAATTCCTCTAAGGTGGAACTGTGTTTTTGATGTGCTGAAAGCACAGGCGTAACCACTGCCAAAAGTTAGTCAACTTGAACTTTGCGGATAAGATTGCGCCAATATTACCCGAGTCGTTAGCATTGAGCAGCTCAAGTCCTGCTGTTGTCATTCGACATCGCTTTCGTGAAAGGCTCACCAATGCGGAGATGTTGTTGATGAGGCAGGAGTCAAAGATGAAGAACAGGCATTAAATAGGGATGTCCCGATTAATATTTTTGGCCTCCGATCCCGGTCTGATTTTTTAAATTTCCAATCGGATCCCATTCTGAGTCGGAGTTCGATACTAAAGTAAACATATTTTTATAAAACGTATCTTATTAAATGTCACAATATTTGTTTTAAATCAGATGATGTATTAAATGTGTGGTATTGAATAGTACATACTGTATTTAACAAAATATAGTTATTAGCAAAAGCAAATTCAATTGGGGTTTTCCCCTCAAAGCCTTCCTCTCTTCAGACACTTTTTAACTGAGTTCGTAAACAATAGCAAAAAAAATCCAAAAACAATTTTGTAACAATAACAAGAAAAAGATAAATTTTGTTCCTATCGCTTTAGTAACATTTATATACTGATACCATACTGACAACTGGATCGATTGTGTTTGGATGTAGCATGCTTAGTTAGCCATTCCTTTTCATCTAGTCCTCCAGTTATAATATTTGAAGAGACTTGGTGGTGAGAATTAGTATCGTAGAAGCGGCTTCCAAACGACACGCTCATTGCATTTTGTTCTCAAATTAAAACCGGTGATCTGACAAGACATGCAGCCTCCTGGATTTCACGTACGCACTGCCTGCATGTGTGTAACAAGGAATATGGAAATGTAATTTGTCTCCCGGAGCGTGCATCCCTTTTTAAGGAACCTCTCATAAACCACATAAACACTGCCATAAAGCTGTAGTAAAGATTGGCTCTAAGAGTCGGCAGCTCATCAGCCATTTGCCGATTAGTTAAAAAAAGGCAAAAATCATCACGATCCGATCCTCTTAACGGAATTGGGACAAATCTACATTTAAACGGTGGCTCAATCAATTTGCAAACCCCTCAATATGACATAGCCATGCTCCCAAGGACTATGTTTTTATTTTCCTGTGTTTTACAAAAACTTCCTGTCCTGGTGCTCTTGTGTTGTCACTATTTCCTGTTTGGTCTCTGCGTTTTGAAGCACCTTTACATTCTGTTTCTTGTCCTACCAGCGCAGATTGTTAATTAGTTCTACTTAGTTTCACCTGGTTCCTGGATCATTATACTTTGCAATCTGTTTAGTGTAATTGTGTTCTGTCAATGATGGGGCCAAGGTCCTAAATAGCATTAATGAGCATTTTGTAGCTTCTGATTCTTTGTTTGACTCTTCACGATCAGCCCCTGTGACTCCCTGCACAGGACCCCTGTGACTCCCTGCACAGGACCTCCAATGTCTTCTGGAGAGATTTTTTACTTTGCTCCTTTCACTGTGCAGGAAGTGTATAACGCTCTCAAAGCAACAGATCACAGGAAACCCCTGGACCGGACTTGATAGAGCCCTACTTCTTGAAAATAGCAGCTGATTATGTAGCACAACCTAACGGGTCTTTTTAATATTTAATTCCAAAATAAAGATATCCAACTTGTTTGAAAGTCAGCTTTTGTTACCGTTTTATTAAAAGGAGGTGACCTAGTTGGTTTAATTAATTACAGGCCAATATCAAATTTGTGTGTCTTGTCAGAAGTTCTTGAATCTTTTGTCTGTGATCAACTATGAGTTTCTGCGCTCTATCGAACTTATTTCTTAAATTCAATCCGGCTTCAGGAAAAAGCACAGTACCATTACGGCTGCTACAAAAGTGATAAATGATATACTTGTTGCTATTAATAAATGTGGTAAGACAAAGTACCAGACACTGAAATGCTACATCGTAAAGATATTGTGCTTCCCTCTTTATTGAGCTATCAAAAGCTTTTGACACTGTGGATCATGCTATTTTAAAGCATAGGCTTCTTTGTTTGGAACTATCTAATCATGTTTGCTGGTTCACAAATTATTTGAGTGACAGAAGCTAGTGTATTAAATGTGACAGTCTGTGGTCTGAATTTTTAAATGTCTACAGTAGGGTTAGGGAACCTATGGCTCTCGAACCAGATGTGGCTTTTTAATGACTACATCTGGCTCTCAGATAAATCTTAGCTGACATTGCTTAACACAATAAGTAATGAATAATTTGTTGTTCTTTGAACCTGTTCATTGCAATAATGACAATAAAACTCTATTCTATTCTATTCTATTCTAATGAATAATTCCGCTGGTAATCACAGTCTTAAAAATGACGTTCAAAATATAAAACATTCTCATGCATTTTAATGCATCCATCCGTTTACTACCACACCTGTTCAAGAAGTCGCATTAATGGTAAGAAGAATTGTATTTATTATCTGTTAGCTTCAGAATACCAATGTTATTAAAAAGAATAAGACATTTATTATACTCTAACAATGTTGGTCTTACTTAAAAATGCACGCATTTAGTTGTATTCAGTGTTAAAAAAATATTTTATGGCTCTTACGGAACTACATTTTAAAATATTTGGCTTTTATGGCTCTCTCAGCCAAAAAGGTTCCCGACCCTTGGTCTACAAGGTTCAATATCCTGACCCCTCCTGTTCATTATGTCGATTAATGAATTGGGACAAAATGTGTCTGACACGAACATACATTTTTACACTGATGACACAATAATTTACTGTTTTGGTGCCAACCCTGCTTAAGCTGTAGAATCTCTGCAAAAAGCTTTTGATGTGGTCCAGCAAAACACTTTTGATATGGTCCAGCTAAAAGGAGTCATCAATGCTGTAAAGACAAAACTTATCTTGTTTTCAAACGCTAAGAATGTTCCTCAAACTATCCCATTAGTGTCCGCTCTTAATGTCTTAAAGGTGGTTCACCTGTTTAAGTACCTTGGTATTTTGCTGGATGACTCCTTAACTTTCAAGCCCCATACATAGAATCTTGTGAAAATAACTTCAACTCAAATTGGGGTTTTTCTTTCAAAATAAAATTAGTTGGTTTTTTTAGACAAAAAAGTGCCTTGTCACTACATTTAAATTTTTTTTTAGACTACAGAGACCTGCTGTACATGAATGCCTCTGCTCAATGTCTAAATAGGATTGACACTTTTCATCATTGTGAGCTATATTCTCAAATGGGATGACCTTCTTTGTCCTCTAGGAGGCTGGGTCATTGGTATATTTATAATTATAAGGCCATGCTTGGTCTACTGCTCTCCTATATTTGTAATTTAATCACACGGAGGAGTGTTGACTCTTATTGTTTGCGTTAAAATGATCTTTTGTTCCTCACTGTTCCATTTGCCCTCACAGAACTGGGAAAAGGGGCTTTTGTTTACTCTGCTCATTTTACATGGAACATGTAGCAAAAAGAATGTAAAAATTACTGAATTTATTTCATTAGATGCTTTTAATCCAGGTTGAAAGCTGTTGAGATGACATTTTTAAATTCTAACTGTTTTTATTCATGTAACTCTATCTTTTGCTGCCTCTTGCCCAGGACTCTCTTGAAAAATAGTTTTGTTTTTCATTTTATGGGACTTTCCTGAGTAAATAAAGGTTAAATAAAAGTGTTCAATTTGGTTCATGCATGGAGTTATCTAAGCTTCCGATGCACTTCCCAGCTGCACCATAGATTTTGATTCGTCATTAAATATACTTTTACCTGCACGCCGTCTGCTGTCCTCTGCATTTTAGGGTCACGACAGCTTTACCCTAATTAAATGTATTTTCATTGCCGTGGTTCCGCAATTCCCCCTCGTTAGCAAGGGGGATTATACTGGGGCTGGATTTAACACGTTAGCGCTGGCCTTGAGCTGTGCTCAGATTTAATTTGAATGTTGTGTGCAGACTGTCTGACACAGGGAGAAGGGTAGGAAAGTTACTCTGCTGACTCAGCAGCTTACTTGCAAATAACTGAAGGACAGAGAAGAGACAAGGGTGTGGGATGAAGATGTGCGGATGAGTCATATCATTGATTGCATTGGGTGTGAGTTCTCCTTGCCCACTGGGCGTGAGTTTTCCTAGCCCTTATGTGGGTTCTTCCGAGGATGTTGTAGTGGTTTGTGCAGCCCTTTGAGACACTTGGGATTTAGGGCTATATAAAAAAAAAACATTGATTGATTGATTGATTGATTTCACATATTGAGAGAACCTTTAAATGAATGCATAATGACCTAACCTGTCTAAGATGTATCTCCATCATCCATTACTTAGTGAAACCTTAAAAAGGATTGTCCATTTGTGGCTTGCAGTATATTAAAGAACTAAATTGAACAAATAAACAAAACACAAGATCTGGTTGAAAATGCTGACTTTGCTCGTTTTTAATGGATAAGGCTTACTGTAAAATAGTCAGTGAATTTTTACAGCAGTGCAAACTTCAACAACAATAATACAACTGTTGTCATATTCATATGCATAAAATCATGGTGACTTTATTTTGTGTCCATCATTCTACAGTGTATGTATAATATTTACTGTCTGTGTGTTGCAGACATGGTCCTGGACCATCAGGAGGCGTCTCATGAGCTGGATGACAGTGTGAGAGTTAAAGTGCGTGAGGCTTTGCTGAAGAGGCACCACCACCAAAACGAGAAGAAGAAGAACCTCATGCCCATCGTGCGCTCCATTGCCGAGGGGACTCGTAAACAGTCAGAGACCCATCTGACAGGTATTTATTGTATACTCGGGAGTCCATTTATTGTCTGTGTCACTGACTTACATGTCATCATTCTATTAAATTGGATCAAGTTTTATGAGTTTGTAACAGTAGTTCTTAAAAATGGACACATTGCTCTTACTGCAAGTGGGCCATTCTACCTAATCGGTACCATTAGCACCATTTGCACCCTTACTGAGTGAAATGCTTAATGCATAAAGTGTCCATATTTAATAGATATGGGCACGTCCTCCTGTTTCACTGGTCTGATGTCTCTCCTGATTGCCTGATTGTGCCCTTTTATGCTTAGTTCCCGTTGGTCTATTCAAGCCATAGATTCATGCCCGGTATTGTTTGTCTTATGCCTTGCCAAGTAAGTTTTGTTTATTCATGCCACAGTTAGCAAGTTTTGTTTCATGTCCATATTTTCTATGTAAGTGTTAGTTTTTGTATTCTGCGTTAAGTTTTGCCTTCGCCTTGTGCTCCTTTATTGTTTTCACTTTTGAGTAAGATAATTAAAGGGGAACATTATCACAATTTCAAAAGGGTTAAAAACAATAAAAATCATTTCCCAGTGGCATGTTGTATTTTTTGAAGTTTTTTTGAAAATTTTAGCGGTCTCCGAATGTCCCAAAAAAAAGCTTTAAAGTGCTTGATTTTCGCTATTTGCGATGCGACTATCCATTTCCCTGTGACGTCATACAGTGCTGCCAATGTAAACAAACAATAGCGAATAGCACAGCAAGATATAGCGACATTAGCTCGGATTCAGACTCGGATTTCAGCGGCTTAAGCGATTCTACAGATTAAGTATGTATTGAAACAGACGGAGTATGAAAGTATTGAAGAAGAAATTGAAGCTATTGAGCGAATAGCATCGACGGTAAAATGTGCGGACCAACCGATCAGGACTTTCGCATCTTGTGACACTGGAGCAACTTAAATCCTTCGATTGGTAAGTGTTTTTTTCGCATTAAATGTGGGTGGAAGGAAACGTAATATAGTTGCAAATGCATCTGCAGGTTATCCATACATCTCCGTGCCATGTCTGCTTTAGCACCGCCGGTAAATAGCATGTTAGCATCGATTAGCTGGCAGTCAACATCAACAAAACTCACCTTTGTGATTTCTGTGACTTTATCATTGCAAATGCATCTGCAGGTTATCCATACATCTCTGTGCCATGTCTGCTTTAGCACCGCCGGTAAATAGCATGTTAGCGTCGATTAGTGTAGCATGTTAGCATCGATTAGCTGGCAGTCACGCCGCGACCAAATATGTCTGATTAGTACATAAGTCAACAACATCACCAAAACTCACTTTTGTGATTTCGTTGACTTTATCATTGCAAATGCATCTGCAGGTTATCCATACATCTCTGTGTCATGTCTTCTCATCGCCGGTAAAATGTGGAGACACTCCGGTACATTCAATGGGGGTCTGGCGCAAGACACTTTCGCATCCTCGGGCCAGTGGTGCAACTTGAATCCCTCCCTGTTAGTGTTGTTACACCCTCCGACAACACACCGACGAGGCATGATGTCTCCAAGGTTCCAAAAAATAGTCGAAAAAACGGAAAATAACAGAGCTGAGACCCAATGATTACAATGTGTTGAAAATGAAAATGGCGGCTGTATTACCTCGGCGACGTTACATTCTGACGTCATCGCCTCCAGAGCGATAAACAGAAAGGCGTTTAATTCGCCAAAATTCACCCATTTAGAGTTCGGAAATCGGTTAAAAAAATATATGGTCTTTTTTCTGCACCATCAAGGTATATATTGACACTTAAATAAGTCTGGTAATAATGTTCCCCTTTAAATATGTACATACCCTCACGCCTGGTCCAGAGTAGTCCGTTTGCATCCCGGGAGAACAAATGCCGCAGCAAGCTGCGACCCCCTCTGCCATGACAGAAACTATGGACATGAAACAAAACTTGCTAACCATGGCATGAATAAACAAAACTTACTTGGGAAGGCATGAGACAAGCAATACAGAGCATACATCTATGGCTTGAATAGGCATGTGAACTAAGCATGAAAGGGCACAATCGGGCAATCAGGAGAGACATCAGACCAGTGAAACAGGAGGAAGGGCAAGTGATCTGAAAGTTACCTTTCAAAATAAAACAGGAATTGACAAGACAACATGAAACCAGAGAAAACCCAGACCAGACTTCACCCAGGTGTGATATAACTGAGCTATTAGATCTTTTTATTGTTTATGTGCCTGATGGCCGAGGGAAACAACTCTTTAGGTGGTCTGAGGTGTGGGTCTGGATGGACCGTAGTCTCCTGCCTGAGGGGAGGGGGGATAATAGCTTGTGTCCAGGGTGAGAAGAGTCAGCTGTGATCCGACCCGTACGCCTCCAGGTTCTGGAGGAGAACAGGTTCTGGAGGGGTGGGAGTGTATTATTTCATACAGTCAACAATCAGCATCAAGAGTCATGAATGCAAACAATAATTAATTTAGCAAATTTCAAAACCATAAACGAAATTAATAAACAATACATTCAAAACGTAACTGATTAAAAATATCCAGGAAAAAAAATCAAAACATGACAGAAGACGCTTTTTGGTGGAATATACCCAGAGCCATGCATTGTAGCAAACATCAATGTACAATCATTAAGTCTCCGTCTAAGTCTAATTCCACTGAACTTGTCATTCACACACTTCCGGGTCAGCCACATCTCCTCAGCCTCCACCTCCGACAGAGCCGGCGAAGAACGGTGCTGGACAGGACGCACATCCGGTAGATCTCAGCAAGGTACATATTGTACTTTTTCTTCATAGTTCCCTCTTTTTTAACTTCCTTTCATGTAATGGCCAGATGTTCCTTTACTTTTGTCCAAATTGTGTACACATTTGGATAGATACAAAAGGACCATGTTTGTATTTTAGAGCTAGGTGATGAAGACATGTCTGCATCTCACTCATACGTACTAGGTGGACCTTCACTTCATGAAGAAAATCCCAGAGGGAGCAGAAGCCTCCAATGTGCTGGTAGGAGAGCTGGATTTCCTGGACAGACCCATTGTGGCTTTTGTCCGCCTCTCTCCCGCTGTGCTGCTCACAGGCCTCACTGAAGTCCCGATACCCACCAGGTAGACACTACATTATAGTTCATATGATCACATGTTCAGCGTATGTCAAATTTACAACCTGATCATGTAATTCCAGGTTCCTCTTCATTCTGCTGGGCCCGGATGGAAAAGCTCAGCAGTACCATGAAATTGGGCGCTCCATGGCCACCATTATGACAGATGAGGTAAGATATTTTCTCAGAACTAAACCTCCACCAAGGCGGAACAATCCCTAACATATTAATTTGACTTTTGGGATGGAGATGTCATAACACACAATTCCATGGTGTTCCACTTGAGCTCTGTAGGTGCTGCAGCATCATCCGCACCCTTTTGGTCATAGTGCTTGTAGTTTGTGACAACAAATGTTTACAATAATAGTAAAAACAGTGTTGTAATATTGTAGCAAAAAAATACGGAAATACATTGTAGTCTTAAGTAAAAAAAAAAAAAATCCTTAGTGCAATTGTCACGTTGCGAGTAATAAATGTCCAGATTTTTATTTACAAATGTATTTATGATTTTATGTGAAGGGAAACTAATTTTGAAACAAAAATATGATGAGAGTGACAATTATGATACAGGTGTACTACCAAAATTATCACTTTTCCTGTAAGAAAATATATGAATAATATTATTTCGCTAGATACACCTCAAAAACATTGACACAAAACACATTGTATAGTGAATTTTTCTAGTTTTACATGCAGAAACAACATGAAATACATATAAATGACAAAAAAAACAATTTACATATGTTTTCATCACTTTTATTGAAGCATGTAGTCGGTAATGATGAGCGAAGAGGGAGAACAGGAGGGCAAGCCACCTTTACTTTAGTTTTTTTCTTTAATTTGATAGTGTTTCTCGTGTTCTTTATTGACATACCGGCACTTGCAACTTTTTTTTGTTACTATGGTGTATTTTTCTGCAGTCATGCACAAAAAAGCACATAGACTGAGTCATCAACATCCATCCATCCATCCATTTTCTACCGCTTATTCCCTTTGGGGTCGCGGGGGGCGCTGGTGCCTATCTCAGCTACAATCGGGCGGAAGGCGGTGTACACCCTGGACAAGTCGCCACTTCATCGCAAGAGTCATCAACATGTTAGTGGGAAACAATACCTGTCACTGGTGTTTTTGTGCTAGGTGGTGGTTAGGACTTGACGATTGTGGCACCAACAAAAAAAATCACGGTTATTTTGATTGACATTGTAATCACGATTAAATACACAATTAGTCATTTTTTTGAAAATTGTTATTGTGTTTATAGTACCACCAAAACAAAATTTTAGATATATAGTTAAAAAAAAAACCCTGGATGTAAATTCTTAATGAATAAACCACAACAAGTAAAATTTCAATAATAGAAAAACCAATACAGTATGTTTGTTTTTAATAAAAAAAATGTTTACCTTTTACACTTATTTTACCACTGTGTGTGCTTTTTGTGTAAAATAAAATGTAATAAAATGTTTATTATTTAAATGCAAAAATCCCTACATTTATCGGCGTAATACATCTTCGGACGATTTTGACCTGTATTTTAGATCAAAGCATAATAATTTTGTAAATGTATCAATATGTGCTTTAAGTGAATTATGCTTGTGGAAGGTACTTTTTTAAAACCTTTATTTTGTTTGCGCAGTCAGAGCGAATGTGATTCGACGAGTAGAGTCGACTCACTTGAGGATGGGAAAAAAAGGAGAGAGTCTCTGAAGTTGCTACCACAGTTTATACATTAATGTTACATCGATGATGTCGTTCACAACAACACAAGAAGATGAACTATGTTGTGGGTGTATGGATTGTTCTTGCTAGCTTTAACTTCATTGCTTGGTTGCTGTTTCAAGTGACCGTTTCACCATTACTTAGTTCAGGATGAGGCGGTTGAATGGGTTGTGGACTAATGAGAGCTACCTACAATGACAACATTTCACTTATATTTATGTAAATTTCCTTGATATTATTTTGCGTTTATCAGCGGATTCAGTTGTAATTGGTCAATTTTTTGACTTTGTCTGCGATTACAATATTGATTGATTGATTGAAACTTTTATTAGATAGATAGATAGTACTTTATTTATTCCGTCAGGAGAGTTCCTTCAGGAAAATTTAAATTTTCAGCACAATCCCATTCAAGTTTAGACAAACATTACAGGGAGACAGAACAGGATCGCTGACGGGTCTGCCGGCTTCCAGCGCCCCTTACAAAAAAGATGAGATAAAGGTAAACAAAGGGGGGGAGGGGGGGTGAAAAAAATAGAAGATTAAAATAAAATTTAAAAAATCGGTCTTTGCCTGGGCCCTGGAGAGGAGGTGCAGATTGAGGCCAAGGGAAAAAAACAAATAAATAAAAAAAATAAAAAAACAACTCATAACCATGGTACACAGACCAGTGGCGCTCACCTCTCATCTAATGAAGACATTGGAGCGGCTATTTCTCAGCCTCCTCAGACCACAGGCGCAACATGCCCAGGACAGCCTGCAGTTTGCGTACCAGGCAGGCGTTGGTGTGGAGGATGCTATCCTTTACCTGCTGCATCGAGCCCACTCACACCTGGATAAGGGAAATGGCACTGTGAGGATCCTGTTCCTGGACTTCTCGAGTGCCTTTAATACCATCCAGCCCCGCCTCCTTCAGGACAAGCTCTACAAAATGCAAGTGGACCCCTGCCTGGTTGCCTGGATTTCGAACTACCTCACCGACAGGCCACAGTACGTCAGACTGAAGGACATCACGTCTGACACTGTGATCAGCAGCACCGGAGCACCGCAGGGAACGGTGCTGGCCCCTCTTCTCTTCACCCTGTACACCGCTGACTTCTGCTACAACTCAGAGCTGTGTCACATCCAGAAGTACGCGGATGACACAGCCATCGTCGGGTGCATCAGGGACGGCAGAGAGGAGGAGTTTCGGAACCTGGTGAGGGACTTTGTTGTCTGGTGCCACACGAACGTCTTGCAGCTCAATCCGTCAAAGACCAAGGAGCTGGTCATTGACTTTGGGAGGTCGAGTCCACGGTCACAACCTATTGTGATCGAGGGAGTTGAGGTACAGACCGTGGACTCATTCAAGTACCTCGGGGTTTGGGTGGACAATAAGCTGGACTGGACTGTTAACACGGATCACCAGTACAAGAAAGGACAGAGCAGGCTGTACTTCCTCAGGAGACTGCACTCCTTCAACATTTGTAGAAAACTCCTGTGGATGTACTACCAGTCTGTGGTTGCCAGTGTTCTGTTCTACATGGTAGTGTGCTGTGGGGGCAGTACATCTAAGAAGGACAGCTCCAGACTTGAGAAACTGATCAGGCGGGCCGGTTCTACAATCGGAATGAAACTGGACTCACTGGTGACGGTGGCAAGGAAGAGGACTGTTGACAAACTAGTGAGCATCCTGGATGATGCCAGTCACCCTCTGCATAGCGTTATCAGTAGCCAGAGGAGCCTGTTCAGTGCTAGACTGCTTCATCCCAAGTGCAGGACTAATAGACTCAAGAACACCTTTGTCCCACACGCCATTAGACTGTACAACTCCTCTCTGGGACGGGGGGCGGGGGGTATTAGGATGACAGGGGATGCAAAACATTAACAGTGCAATACGTTTTCATAACATGGTCACTACTGCCTACTTTGTCTTGTTATATTCTTATTTTACTGTTATATTGTTATTCCCATTGTTTTTATTCTTTTTGTAATATTTCTCTATTTTGTTTCCATTTAAACCCCCATTATTTACTTTCTACTTTTTTCTTTAAATTGACCTCAACTCTGTACACTGCTGCTGGAATTTTAATTTTCCTGAAGGAACTCTCCTGAAGGAATCAATAAAGTACTATCTATCTATCTATCTACACATCCCTCTTCCATGTGTGTAAGAGGGAAACATCAAACATCAAAGAACACAGAGGACATTAAAGACATTAAAGCAGCAGATACAACCAGACACTTCTACATACAGCTATGAATAAAAAGTAAAATAAACATATCCACTGTGGTGGCCTCTGCGGTGTTCCACGCCATCGTCTGCTGGGGAAAAGGGAGCATGGCCAGAGACAGGAGCAGACCCAACAAAGCAACCAAGACAGCCGACTCCACTCTCGGCCAGTGTCCAGTCCGAATGGATGAGCGAGGATACGTCCAAGGAGACTGAGGTGTCCGACACCTGCTCACCCAGTCAAGACACCGCGAAGCCTCTCCGTCCCAGCGCTCAGTGCTAGCTCCGCAGCCCTGTCCCCTCATCCGCATCTCCTCCAGTACATCCAAACAGACTCTGGTGTAGCAGACACCCAGCAGCTGGTCTCCATAGCCAAAAGGCTCCCGGGAGGCAGATCCAGAAGTCCACAAAAAAAGCACCACAGAGGTCACGAAAGTGCCACCCCTTGTCACAGAGTCCCAAAGGGTCCCGGACCAAAAGGCAAAAAAATATAATAAGACATGAAAACAAGAGGGAAACACAAAAGGATGACACAAGAGCACAGAGCTCCTGCCTACAAAAGGATGACACAAGAGCACAGAGCTCCTGCCTACAAAAGGATGACACAAGAGCACAGAGCTCCTGCCTACAGCAGCCACTACAGCAGCGCCATCTTGGAAAAAAAAAAAAAAAATTAGTAGGTTGCAAAGGAAGGGAATACATTATATGAGACAGTACTGTTTATACAGTACATATTCCGTACAATTGACCACTAAATGGTAACACCCAAATAAGTTTTTAAACTTGTTTAAGTCGGGGTTCACGTTAATCTATTTATGGTAATTATAAATCATATGCCTTACGTTTTATGTTGACTTTAGTGATTATTGATGAGGCATTTTCGCATTGTGTCAAATATAAAGCAACAATGGTGACATCCCAGACTTCTCAAAGACATGCTCTTTTCTACACTCATTAGCTTCTCATCTGTTTCACCGTCACAAGCTACGGAATTTGCATGAACGTTGCGCAGCCCATTGTTTTATTTTCGATTATTATATTTTCATAATCGTGAGAAGCCATAATATTAATCTAAATTAAAATTGTATTATAGTCTAGCCATTGTGGTGGTAATAATAATCTGTAAATAAACATTTGTTTTAATGTGACCTCTTCATCTCTGTGGTCCAGATATTTCATGGTGTAGCTTACAAGGCAAAGGACAAAGGAGACCTACTGGCTGGAATAGATGAGTTCTTGGACCAGGTGACTGTCCTACCCCCAGGGGAGTGGGACCCTTCTATCCGTATTGAGCCACCTAAGAATGTCCCATCTCAGGTACAACTTTGACGGGTGCACCTGAAAAGCTTTGTCTGCTTTACTTGATCCTGGTTTTGTTTTTGTCATTGAAGGAGAAGAGGAAAATGCCTGGTGTCCCTAATGGGACAGCCTACCTGGTAGAGGAAGAGCTACACGCTGAGCACCATGGGCCGGAGCTGCAGAGAACTGGACGGTGAGTTATGCTTGCAAAAAATTTTTATAAATGTGACTTGATCCTACAAGTTGTTTTTTTTTAGCACGATACATTATTCCCAAGGAATTGCTGGGTGCACCATATTCAGCTAACAACTCATTTCTATCCGTAGTTCTTCATTGACACCAATATACATGAGAGAAAAGAAGTGACACAACTACTAACACCAATAAAATGACTGCTTAGAATTTATATATATATATATATATATATATATAAATTAAAGGAAAAGCGGTAGAAAATGGATGAATGGATAATATATATATATATACATTTTCGGAGTATAAGTCGCACCAGAGTATAAATCGCACCTGCCGAAAATGCAAAAAAAAGAAGGAAAAAAACATATATACGTCGCACTGGATAAGTCGCATTTTTGGGGGAAATTTATTAGATAAAATCCAACAAGAACAGACATTTGAAAGGCAATTTAAAATAAATAAAGAATAGTGAACAACAGGCTGTTATATGAGGCATAAATAACCAACTGAGAAGGTGCCTGATATGTTAACATAACATATTATGGTAAGAGTCATTCAAATAACTATAACATATAGAACATGCTATACATTTACCAAACAATCTGTCACTCCTGATCGCTAAATCCCATGAAATCTTCGTTTTCGGTGTCACTTCTAAACAATTCTGCTAACTCCAAAGGAAGACAATGCGCCGCTTCCTCTTCTATCGGTACGTCGCTTACGTCAGAGTCATCGTCAGTTGCAGTTCCAATTATTCCAGCCTTTCTGAATCCGGACAGGATGGTTTCGGTTGTCACCGAAGCCCATGCTTTGTCAATCCATCCGATGACATCCAGAAAAGTTGCATGGCACATTCTCCCGGTTGCCGTGAAGCTGTGCTCTCCTTCCATCATCCACTGCTCCCACAGGCTGCGCAGGACTGCCTTAAAGCTCCTATTCACGGAGATGTCAAGTGGCTGGAATATTTTGGTTAAGCCTCCGGGGATGATAGAAGGTATGGAGTTTAAAACTTTTAATTAATTTTTTAACTGCGGCGTGATGTGCGTTTGCATGCTATTGATCTCAAGCAGAGCTTTGCGTGCTCTTTCTGGTGCTCCATTGCCGTTTTCCTGCTGCGTATTTTACTACTTCCAGCTTTTAACCTGCAGTATATGCTTTCCTTTTCGGTGCCATTTTTGTTCAGCCCTTTGTTTTTATAAGTTACCGCCAATGTACCGTAGCAGGTAGCGTCTTCTTTCCCACAGTGCATTTCTGCCATGAACCGCCTCCGCCGGATTTTCATTGGTTGATATGTGTGTGACGATTGCTGCAGCATCTACTGTTCCCACAATGCATTCCTGCCATGACCCGCCTCCGCCGAATTTTCATTGGTTGTCATGTGTGTGTGACGATTGCTGACATTTGATATTTTACGGTAATATGTTAATAATTTCACACATAAGTCGCAGCGGAGTATACGTCGCACCCCTGGCCAAACTATGAAAAAAACTGCGACTTATATTCCGAAGAATACGGTATATATATATATATATATATATATATATATATATATATATATATATATATATATATATATATATATATATACATATATGTGTGTATATATATATATATATATATATATATGTATATATATATATATATGTATATATATATATATATATATATATATATATATATATTTATATATATATATATATATATATATATATATATAAAGAAAACAGTCCAACACAAAACGGCAACATATAGAAAAAAACACAACACACATCTACACACCACATCTCACAATCAATCAGCCAATATTCAAAAGGAGACCTACTCTATACTACTACAGTCATTTATATTTATGAAAGACATATGGTGGAATGTAGAAATGCCTGTGCAAAAAGGCTTACAATTCACAAAATGCCCAAGATACAATGCATCAAATATAAAACTCCAACATTAAAAAAAGTATTAATTGAGACCACACCACAATACACAGCTACGGTGTACAGTTTATAGAAGGTATGCGTTGAATATATAGTTTATGAACTGACTTAATTAATGCAATTGTTTGAAAGCTACACTAGAAATACTACACCTTTTTATGGTTAAACTACCTATGTTACACAAGCGCCATCTAGTGATACACCAAAGAATCACTTGATCAAAGTACAGTGTTTTATTTTCCTATATTCAAACTGTGTGATGTTACAGTGGCCTAAAATATTAGATACACTTGTTACATAAAACGTATGCCGTGTTTTAATGATTATGTATGCCCACTATGCTACTGTATTTTAATGTTGGTCATTATGGTAGTACTTAGAGAGCCAAGTTTTGTTTGAGTTGGTACTTGGGGCGGGGATTTTGGGAACCAGTGATCTACCCTCTGTAATATATACGGTATTATATAAAAATATTAGTCCAATCAATGTTGGCGACACTGGTTACTCAATAATAATAATAATAATAATAATAGTAATGTTTTACAAGAAAACTAAAATTATTGTTGTTTTTTACATTTTTCAAATGTGTGAGAAGCTTATTTCAGTCTTTTGTTGCCAGTGTAGTAGAAAGGCAGATTGTGCAAATGCAGTTTTTCTCTGTGGAGCTAGTCCCCCTTGAATGCAGACATCAAGAATGAATTTAGCACATTTTTTGTATTATTTTGTGTGCCTGACAAATGTAATTACATGATTCAAAACGGAGTATGTTATATTTACAGAGAATTTTTCAACTGGGGCCTTGCGATGAGGTGGCGACTTGTCCTAGTCGCCCGATTGTAGCTGAGATAGGCGCCAGCGCCCCCCGCGACCCCAAAAGGGAATAAGCGGTAGAAAATGGATGGATGGAGGGTTTCAACTGTGGTGTCTTCTTAGTTTTTGATGCAGTATTTTCAGTGCTTTCATTAGCTTTATTATGGTGCTTTGATTTGCCTGAGTCCAGAAAGGGGTAGATTGTACAGTGTTTGGGTCTATCCCAATACTTATGTCCATGCAGTGCATTTCACAAAGGAACAATGACATAAAACAGTCTTCAGAAAAGTCAAATCAAATTATGACTTGATAAATATTGTTACTAGTAGTAGGCTTACTCTCTCTGATGTTGTCTTTGTGTTGTGAATAGGTTGTTTGGTGGTCTGATACTGGACATCAAAAGGAAGGCCCCCTTTTATCTGAGTGACTTTAAAGATGGTCTTAGCTTGCAGTGTGTGGCCTCGTTCCTCTTCCTCTACTGTGCCTGCATGTCTCCTGTCATCACCTTCGGAGGGCTGCTGGGAGAGGCAACAGAGGGACGCATTGTAAGAGACTTCTCTTACGACAGTCCTTAAAGCCATAACCATGGTGAACTCTCATAGGCACTGATTTTATAGTTTAGCACCTCTCTGTGTGCAAATTTTACTTTCCACCAACAGTCTGAATGCTTCTGTATATATGTATATAGTACAAAATTTAAACAACACATTCAGAACATTCGTTCTCAGGACTGGATTGTGCATCTTACCTCCTTTTACTGTGAGACTTCCTATGTGTGTTCCAGAGTGCAATTGAATCCTTGCTCGGTGCATCTATGACTGGAGTTGCCTACTCGGTGTTTGCTGGCCAGCCTCTCACCATTCTAGGAAGCACAGGACCCGTGCTGGTGTTTGAAAAGATCCTCTTCAAGTTCTGCAAGTATGTGATCTCATCTTCCTTTTTTAACGATATCTTCTCTGATAACACCATGTTCACATCCCTCTATAGGGACTACGACCTGTCCTACCTGTCACTGAGGACCTGCATCGGCTTGTGGACGGCACTGCTGTGTTTGGTGCTGGTTGCCACAGACGCCAGCTCTCTGGTGTGCTACATCACTCGCTTCACGGAGGAGGCCTTCGCTGCCCTGATCTGCATCATCTTCATCTACGAGGCCTTGGAGAAGCTGTTCCATCTGGGGGACATTTACCCCTTCAACAAACACAGTAATCTGGACAAGCTGACGCTGGCATAGTGAGGACACCATTTTCTTTAGTAGGAAGTCATTTAAAAAAATTTAAGTTCTGTATTTAGTGCTGGGTATTATTGGCAAGGACTTCACGGAACAATACGTATGACAATATTTGAGTTGGGATATGATACAATATTGCGATATGGCAATATTTTGCAATAATTTTATGTAATTCAGTGATCAATTTAAAATGCAGCCTAAAATAAAAGGTATACATAGTATTAGGGCTGTGAATCTTTGGGTGTCCCACGATTTGATCAAATATCTATTCTTGGGGTCACGATTCGATAATATATCGATTTTTTCGATTCGATTCGATTCGATTCTCGATTCAAAAACAATATTTTTCCGATTCAAAACGATTCTGTATCCATTCAATACATAGGATTTCAGCAGGATCTACCCCAGTCTGCTGATATGCTAGCAGAGTAGTAGATTTAAAAAAAAAAAAAGCTTTTATAATTGTAAAGGACAATGTATTATCAACTGATTGCAATAATGTAAATTTGTTTCAACTATTAAACAAACCAAAAATATGACTTATTTTATCTTTGTGAAAACATTGGACACAGTGTGTTGTCAAGTTTATGAGATGTGATGCAAGTGTAAGCCACTGTGACACTATTGTTCTTTTTTAATTATTTTTATAAATGTCTAATGATAATGTCAGTGAGGGATTTTTAATCACTGCTATGCTGAAATTATAACTAATATTGAAACTGTTATTGATAATCATTTTTGTTTCATTACTTTTGGTTTGTTCTGTGTCGTGTTTGTGTCTCCTCTCAATTGCTCTGTTTATTGCAGTTCTGAGTGTTGCTGGGTCAGGTTTGGTTTTGGAATTGGATTGCATTGTTATGGTATTGCTGTGTAGTGGTTTGTTGGATTGATAAAAAAAAAAAATAGATTTTTAAAAAATGAGAATCGATTCTGAATCGCACAACGTAAACGATTCGATTCGTATTTGAATCGATTTTTTCCCACACCCCTATATAGTATACATATACACATGTACAGTGGATGACAGTAACAATTTATTGCACAAACTTAGTCAAAAACTAAGTTACAATGAACAATTTCCATTTATTGCAATTGTATAGAGAGTTGAACACTTTTCTTTATATATGTCTATATATATATATATATATATATCTACTGTATGTATATATATATATATATATATATATATATATATATACATACTGTAGATATATATATATATATATACCTATGCACCTCCGTGATGCAGTGCAGCTGTACTACCTCCTCGCTCTATGGAGTTAGTGCTAAGCAAGATAGTACATGTATATCTATATATCTATATAAAGATATATAGCTCTCCCTCTCTCTCTATACATATATATGTGTATATATATATATATATATATATATATATATATATATATATATATATATATATATATATATATATATATATATATATATATATAGATATAGAAAATGTCGACATATTGCCATGTCGACATTTTTTCCCACCGCTAATTACATTTCTATGTTTAAGAAACAGACATAGCATATAACACAACCCCACTTTTTGGGGGTATGAAATCAAACACATAAAATACAAAAAAAAAGTACATTATTGTTTTCAATGTCAGTTAAATAACAAACTTGTAGAGTCAAATAAAATATATATTTCCTGGATGATGACTTTGCGTCCTTGAAATAAATTTGCGTCATCACTCCTCTTCTGTTTGCTAACTTGCTATAAACCTTTAAACACATTTTTCCTGCGGGTCTCTGCAGCATCTTTCCAGCTACACTAGTGTGAGTGAGAGAAAGCAAGTAGGGTTTACTTTGCTGACTTGTATCCATAGAATTTGTCAATTAAAATGTATCTTTTAATGTAATTAGCACTATCAAGATGATAAATTATGCTGTACATGCACATGTTGTTATGCAATAGAACCTTCAATGTCGGATACCTCCGAGGTTGTGCAATTCAGAATTCAACCTATGTTTTCTGTAAAGTACACCTCTAAAATCACACAAAGTTTGACCTGAAATGTAATATGTTTCCTAACATGTAAGGTTACATTATGTTATGATAGACTAATTTTTTTTGCGCTTTCTTTCCCTTTAGCTGCGAGTGTGCACAGCCTTATCCTCCCAACAATAAAACCTTAGAACTATGGAGCAAGAAAAACATCACTGCTGCTGAAGTACCTTGGGCCAACCTCACTGTCAAGGTAACCTAATTATGTCAACACACACACACATTATAGCAACAGCTGCATGTTTGCATTTGTTAACAAGCAACTGACCCCTTCACGTTCTCCCAAGCAATTCTCCTTTTTGTAGGCACCGATAAGGACATTTCATCGATTTGCTTTTCTTCAGTGAGCACAAAGAAAGGTTGTCTTGTGAATAATCAATGGACTTTTCCACCTTACTCATTCAGTTACTTATTCACACTGTACTCGCCTGTCGGTGAGGACCAACTAAGGACATAAGACAGCATGCAAGAAACCTCTATTTGTCATCCTGCATTTAAATCTGAGACAAACATGCCCTCTGTCTACAGGAGTGTATGAGCCTGCAGGGTCATTTTGTCGGGACGGCATGCGGCCCCCATGGGCCTTACACCCCAGATGTCCTCTTCTGGTCTGCCATCTTGTTCTTCTCCACCTTCTTCATGTCAGCGTTCCTCAAAGAGTTCAAAACGAGTCGGTATTTCCCCACCAAGGTAATTGGTAATAGGCAATAGGGTTGTACTCTATCAGCCCTTTGAGACACTGGTGATTTAGGGCTATCTAAATAAACATTGATTGATTGATCAGTAAGACTTCTGAGAAAATATTTTACAGTTGAGGTCTACTCTATTTTCTGAAAAAAGGTTTTTCTGGAACATATTTTTACCAATTTTTACACTGCTCACTCATGACTAAAAAATACAAACTATAAATGTATAAATTTTTTCGTTGAGCATAAGTGAAGTCATCTTAGCTGGTTGTACGTCTTCTTGTTTGTCGAACATGTTTTACAGATTCAAAAGCAGTCTTGAATTCAAAATTTTAGGTGCGGAGTTTAGGTAGGTAAAGATGGTGTATAGTAGAGTGGCCGGCCAGAAACCTGAGGGTTGCAGGTTCGCTTCCCACATATTGACATCCAAAAAATCGCTGCCGTTGTGTCCTTGGGCAGGACACTTCACCCTTTGCCCCCGGTGCCGCTCACACTGGTGAATGAATAATGAATGATAGGTGGTGGTCGGAGGGGCTGTAGGTGCAAACTGGCAGCCACGCTTCCGTCAGTCTACCCCAGGGCAGCTGTGGCTACTGATGTAGCTTACCACCACCAGGTGTGAATGAATGTTGAGTCCCACTTCTCTGTGAGCGCTTTGAGTGTTTAGAAAAGTGCGATATAAATCTTAGTTATTTTTATTTATTTATTTTTTTAGATAATCACAGGCAGAAGCAGGTAAAACAAAAAGTAGGTAAACATACAGTAGGTCTAAAATGGTTTATAGTAGGTAAACATAGGCAAACGAAGGTAAAGACTTAGGTTTACATACTCAGAAGGTGAAAACGTAGGTAAACGCAGGCAAAAGATGACGTAAAGTAGGTAAACAAAGGTAAAAGATGGTGTAGAGTAGGTACATCTGTAAAGGATGATGTAAAGTAGGTCAATATAGGCAGGAGAAGGTAAAAACAGTAGGTAAACTTAGGCATAAGAAGGTAAAACAGGTAAAAAGATGGTTTTGTTAAGTCTGAGACGGGGGAAAGAGACGGCCCAACAGCGGTAGAACAAACTCAATGTATTTATTGAGATTGATGAATACGTAGGGTGTGTATGCTACTATGTGTTTGAATGTAAACTATGTGCTGGAATTAACATATGAAGATACCATAAGGGGTGTTGTCATGTGTGTTGAATGGTGGCGTCCAAAGTCCAGAGGGTAGAGACAAGGAAGTCCGGGGTCCAGGTGGGGTCGTGGTGCAGGAGAGGGCGTCCAAAGTCCAGGCAGTGTGTCGGTGGATCAGGAGGGCAATCAAGGTTCAGGGGAAATGGCAGCAGAAGCTGAGACACGGGACTGTGGGAAAATGAGAGACGAAGAAGATCAGAACGAGACGCGAGGAAACAAGCAACGGGAGAAATCACTATTGGGAAGTCAGAGATGTGACGCTTACTGCGGACAGGGCTACGTTCCGACGAGGAGTAGTCAGCGATTAAGTTCTTTATCCTGTCGTCTGTAATCAATGCCAGGTGTGTTGATTGAAGATTGCCTCCGGCTGCGGCGGCGTGTGGCCGCGGTCTGCACAGCGCGCGTGGGGGCGTGTCTGGTGCTCCCGCAGAAGAGGGAGAAACAAACTGCGTGTGCGCCGTAACAGGTGTAAAGTAGGTCGACAAGGACAGAGGAAGGCAAAAAAAAAATGGTAAACAGGTAAAAAATGGTATAAAGTAGGTAAACATAGATAACATATAGTATAAAGTAGCAGAAGAAGGTACAAAAAGTATATAAACCTAGGTAAAACAGTGTAAAGTAGGTAAACATAAGCAGAATAAGGTACAAAGAGTAGATAAGCCTAGGTAAAATATAGTGCAAAGTAGATCAACATAAGCAGAAGGTACAAAAGTAGGTAAACATAGGTATAGGATGTCTGTGAATGTTTTCATTCATCCAGGTCATCGTCATCTCAGGGAGAAACATCACTCATTTGAGAACAAAAAATGTATAGATTCTGGACAGGGAGGACGGATGGTACGAAGGTGGCGCCTTGTCCAGGGTGTACCCGCCTTCCGCCCAAATGCAACCGGGATAGGCTCCAGCCCCCCGTGAACTCGAAAGGGACAAGCCGTTGAAAATAGATGGATACATCTCCTTCAAACCAGACTTGGGACATGATTTTCCTTAAAGTGTCCCTACTTTTTGAGATGCAAATGAGCCAAAGTAACTGCCCTCTGTTGTGCCGCACGTTTGTGTAAGGGCTGCTTGGTCTGAGGCCACTGCATCCCTCACTGCACTGCCCTGCACAAACAACATTATTGCAAACGCCGCAAGGACAAAATCCCAAGAAGTAAACCCCTCCATGTTGTTTATGCAGAGTTCACACTTTGAAAACAGACAACTGATCTTCCTACTTCTATAATTGTCTCCAAGCTTTTGTTTAAGTTCCATTCCCTGGTGCACACAGGTACGGTCGATGATCAGTGACTTTGCCGTATTCCTTACCATCGTCTTCATGGTGTTGCTCGACTACGTCATAGGCGTGCCCTCCCAAAAGTTAAAAGTTCCCAGCAAATTCCAGGTAAGCAAGACATACTGCGGGCATAGCTTGGAATTGATGTTCACAACTTCTTAATGTGTGCCACCATTAGCCCACCAGAGATGACCGAGGGTGGATCATTAATCCAATAGGGCGTAATCCTTGGTGGACGGTGTTGGCAGCCTCTATCCCGGCTCTCCTGTGCACCATTCTCATCTTCATGGACCAACAGATAACTGCAGTTATCATCAACCGGAAAGAGCACAAGCTGCTGGTACTTCAACTCATTTGACTTTTATTTAATCACCACAGATCTCAAATGTTGCATGAACGGTGGAAAGTTTTTCTCCCCATTAAAAAAAGTGAATTTTTTTAGAACATTTAATTAAACACAACCAACATCCCACTTGTTAGGATTTGGGCTATCCATGCAAAAAGAAAAATCATAAAATGTTATACGTAAAAAGGCGTGCTATTGGGTTGGTGAACGTGACAGTTTATTTCTTCTTGCTTTGCATAGCTTGACTTACATTGCAATTTTTACATACCTGTACCTAATAAAAGATCAAGATTAAAGTGCCCTCCATCCTTCAATGCAGTGGTTCTCAAATGGGGGTAGGCTTACCCCTGGGGGTACTTGAAGGTATGCCAAGGGGTACGTGAGATTTTTTTTAAAATATTCTAAAAATAGCAACAATTCAAAAATCCTTCATATATTTATTGAGTAAATACTTCAACAAAATATGAATGTAAGTTAAAAAACTGTGAAAACAAATGCAACAATGCAATATTCAGTGTTGACAGCTAGATTTTTTGTGGACATGTTCCATTAATATTGATGTGAAAGAATTATTTTCTGTGAAGAAATGTTTAGAATTAAGTTAATGAATCCAGATGGATCTCTATTAAAATCCCCAAAGAGGGCACTTTAAGTTGATGATTACTTTTATGTGTAGAAATCTTTATTTATAATTGAATCACTTGTTTATTTTTCAACAAGTTGTTAGTTATCTTTTTTTTCCGAATAGTTCAATAAAGACCACTAAAAAATTTGCAATATTTTGCATTGTAATACAATTTAATAAATCAGAAACTGATGACATAGTGCAGTATTTGACTTCTTTATTGTCTTTTTTTAACCAAAAATGCTTTGCTCTGATTAGGGGGTACTTGAATTAAAAAAAAATTTCACAGGGGGTACATAACTGAAAAAAGGTTGAGAACCACTACTGCCATTGGGAATAATGGAAAATACAAATCTACTGTTCAAAAGTCACCATAAAACGGTATCAAACTCGCATGTTATCATTATTTTAATGTTTAAAACAGTTATACAAGTGATCAAGGTGTAATGTGGTGAGTTGCATTGCGACAGTGCTTTGTGTATTTCACTTTTTGTTCCCCTTTGTTAAACATCTCTCTAGGGAAAAATAAGTGAACCAGTTTTGAAATAATTGCT
>NC_084626.1:38130858-38153358 GCF_033978795.1 Nerophis ophidion
CACGTTGTAACAATTCCTCTAATGTTATTTCCTCAAAACGAGAGAAACTATTTTGGAGGGCAGTATCCGCCGTATATACCATCGTATCAGTGTTAATTGAACCCCGTTGTAGTTGGGACGCATTGTCTTTAATCTCCTTTCTAATGACTTCAATTTTCTTACTAAAGAATTGCATAAAGTCATCAGCTGAGTGGGTTGAGCTACTGGAAGGGGTCCCTTGTTGGGTTAGCGATGCTACCGTACTAAACAAAAATTTAGGATCGTTTTTATTACGGTGGATGAGATTTGAGTAATATTTAGCTTTAGCTAAGGTAAGCATGCGTTTATAAGTTATTAAACCATCACTCCATGCTTGATGGTGCACCTCAAGTTTAGTCGTGCGCCATTTGCGTTCCAGCTTTCTACATAATAATTTCTGAGCTCTAGTTTCTTCTGTAAACCACGGGGTGCGTTTTTTTGGAGCCTTTTTTAACTTTAGCGGTGCTATGTTATCAATGGTTTCGCGCAGGGCGTCGTTAAAGTTGTTAGTGAGGTTATCAATAGAGCCCACATACTTTGGGAATGGTGCCATTACCGAGGGCAGTAGGTCAGCAAGAGTTGTCGTTGTGGCTGTATTAATGTTACGGCTGCTATAGCAGTTATTATTATTATTAGTTTGACGAACATGCGTCTGAACCTCGAATTTTATAAGGTAATGATCGGACAATACTTTAGTATACGGGAGTATCGTAACTTTGGAAACGGTGATACCCCTGACAAGCACTAGGTCTATCGTATTACCGTTGCGATGCGTGGGTTCATTTATTATTTGTGTGAGACCACAGCTATCAATTACAGTCTGGAGCGCTACGCACGGTGGGTCCGATGGGGTATTCATATGGATATTAAAGTCCCCCATTATGATTATATTATCGGCGTGTGTCACTAGATCAGCAACGAACTCTGAGAATTCATTGATAAAGTCCGAATAGGGCCCTGGGGGGCGGTAGATAACAGCCAGGTGTAGAGGCAGCGGTGTGACAGACCTCATAGTAAGCACCTCAAACGATTTATATTTATTATTTATGTTAGGACTAAGGTTAAAGTTTTCGTTGTATATTAGTGTATATAGTGTATATTGTATATATATATATATATATATATATATATACACACATATATATATATATTTATATGTATGCTACCCATATATGTATATATATATATGTGTGTATATATATATGTATGTATATATATGTGTTTATATATATGTATGAATATATATATGGATGTATGTATATATATACATATATATATATATATATTTATACATATATATATATATGTATATATTACCTATCTGTTTCATTGTCAAAAATGTGTGAAAATGAAACAGATGGGGGAATATATATATATATATGTATGTATATATATGTGTATACATATGTATATATATATGTATACATATATCTATATCTATCTATCTATATATATATATATATATATATATATATATATATATTCCCCCATCTGTTTCATTTTCACAAATTTTTGACAAAGCTCCAGAGAGCCACTAGGGCGGCGCTAAAGATAATACTGTACAAGCAGTATCAAAATTGATTTTACAAAGAAACTTTTTTCAAATAGTTTAACATTTGTTGTTACAAAATTAAGCATTTCAAGCATAAGAATGGCTAAATATCATAAAAATATAAATACCTCTGTAGTGTTGGCCACTAGAGGAGACCAAACCAATCAGAGCGCGATGTTCATTATCATGACCACTGATTGGCTCAGCCTCAGGCAGGAATACTATATTAGATTGAAATAAAATAATGGGAATGGAATGAAAATCAAAACTTACAAGTCCGAATCCATGGTTCTCGACTAGAAAAGGATGGAGAGGGTGGAGTTCCATCTTCGGGTTGGGGGCGAGATACTGTCCAAGGTGGAGGAGTTCAAGTACTTCAGGGTCTTGTTCGCGAGTGAGGGAGGAGTGGATCATAAGATCGATAGGCGGATCGGTGTGGAGTCTGCTGTGATGCGGACCCTACATTGGTTTGTCGGTGGTGAAAAAGTTGCTGAGCTAGAAGGCAAAGCTCTCAATTTACCAGTTGATCTACGTTCCTACCCTCACCTAAGGTTATGATCGAAAGGACAAGATCTCGGGTACAAATGGCCGAAATGAGTTTACTCCATCAGGTGGCGAGGCTGTCCTTTAGAGATAAGGTGAGAAGCGCTGTCATTCCGTATGAGCTCACAGTAAAGTTGCTGCTCCTCCAAAACAAGAAGAGCCAGATGTTGTGGTTCAGGCATCTGGTCAGGATGCCCCCCAAACGCCTCCCTGGGGTGGTGTTTAGGGCGCATCTGACGGGGAAGACCCAGAACACGTTGGGTGGGACTATGTCTCTCAGCTGGCTTGGTAACGCCTCGGGAATCACTGGGAAGACATGGACAAAGTGGCTTCTCTGCTTAGGCTGCTTCCCCCGTGACCTGATGTCGGATGCGCTGAAGACGATGGATGGATGGAAGGATGTAAAGGTGGCTAAACGCTGTTATTTCATGTCTAGAGGGCTCTCATAATGTGGATACACATATTGAGAAGGTCGTAAACATCTTTTTTTTAAAGTACTTTAGCCATGAAAATATTTGATGTATAATTAATGATTTCTACTTTGCGTAAATTCTATTATCACGATCATTTCTGGAACCAGTTAACAGCTATTATTGCTTTGTGTTAAAAAATATATTCATTTTTGTCAGAAATGAATTTGAAAACAAATGCTGTGATTTTTTGGTGTGAAAAATCTTTGCCCAGTGTGCAATACGGGTTTCAAGATAGAAGTTTTATTTTATTTATTGTACCTAGTCTATAAAATCCGCTACACCTCCCTGATACCGAAGTACATGTCAAACTACTTAACATAAATGACCGCCATAACCACACCAGGAGGAGCTCCACAAACAACGTTAAACCCAGATTCCGATCTAACAAAGGTCTTAACTCATTCTCTTTCTATGCCACATCAATGTGGAATGCACTCCCAACAGGTGTTAAAGTAAGTGCATCTCTATATTCCTTCAAAACCGCTCTAAAACAACACCTCCAGGCAACTCCGACCCTTTACTAATACCCTCCTCCATTCACATCCCATCTCCCCGGATTATAAATAACCTAATATAAATAATCAAATGTACTTTGAATGTATTTACTTGCTCTTATTCTATCTGAACTCACTATGTTCTCTGCTGGCTGTACATATCCTACTAAGTAAGACCTACACTGTTTCAAAGTCCATTTCTCTGTTGATCCAATTGTTGATGAATGAAGTATTGATATCAACCAAAGCTCCTCATCCCACCCACCGGATTGTAAATATTTCAATGTATATACTATGATAATTAACCTGTGTGATGACTGTATTATGCTGATAGTATATATTTGTACCATGAATTGATTAACGTGGACCCTGACTTAAACAAGTTAAAAACTTATTCGGGTGTTACCATTTAGTGGTCAATTGTACGGAATATGTACTGAACTGTGCAATCTACTAATAAAAGTATAAATCAATCAATACAATAATTTAGTGCGTGAAAGGTGTAAATGTACATAAGTGGCAATAGTGGTGTAACTGTTATCTATTGTTAGCTTTTCATTGTTTTTATTATGTTTTATTTTGTTACTGTATGTAAAATCTGCACCACAATCCTAGAATTTCTCCATTGTGGGTTAAATAGTCTACTATCTTTATTGAACAAATCTATGTATTGTTTGTTGAAAGTGCCTCCATACACACTCTCCTATAGGACCTGCCTGTACACTTGATTGTGTCGGTGTACCTAATATTGTGGCTGGTGATAATGTGTCAATGGGACAAAATGTCTTCTGCATATCTTTACCTTGCTTGCAGTTCTTTGACCGTCTTAAGTTGTTTGGGATGCCGGCCAAGCACCAGCCAGACTTTATCTACCTGCGTCACGTTCCTTTGAGGAAGGTTCATCTTTTCACGCTCACGCAGCTCACATGTCTTGTCCTGCTGTGGGTCATCAAGACCTCACCAGCTGCCATCGTCTTCCCCATGATGGTGAGATGATCACTCTGAGTTCTCTCGTTCTTTGACTCAATCGGCTTTTTCTGTCCCCTCCTGTGTCTCCAGGTGCTGGCTTTAGTATTCATCCGCAAACTGCTGGACTTTTGTTTCTCCAAACGGGAGCTGAGTTACTTGGATGATTTAATGCCTGAATGGAAGAAAAAAAACCTTGATGATGCTTCCAAAAAGATTGAGGAGGTAAATGCGATATTTAAATGCACAAGTAATCCCCATGCAAATATTGACAATTGTCTATTGCAGGAAACCCAGGTTATGCTCGATACCAAAAGTGAAGATGCTGCAACTGTTGAGATTCCCCTGGAGAGCAGTAAGCCAGTGCCGACCTCAAAGGCACATGACCCCAGGTAAGAGGGGATTCTACATACTGTATCACCCATAAAAACATTTTATATGTCTTAAAATGGGCCCTATTCAGGCCTTAAGTGAACCTATATGAACCATTTTTGTAGTGATTGTCACGTGATTATCCCAGCAGAATATGGCTTCATGTTGAACGCATATTTTTTTATTAAATCATTTTAAAGCCATTTAACACTTATATAGGGTGTAAAATATTACAATGCAGCTGTTCTTTATGTATTCTTTTAATTAATCAAAATACATCAAAACAGGAAAAAAATGGGTGCTAATAAAAACATGTAGTGACACATTTGTCACAATACCCAAAATGCTAATAAGCCGCTCAGTAAAATTTTCAATTATTTTGAATGAAAAAATATGGTTACTGAGTAGTAAAGTATCAAGTTGAGGAGTAGATTTACCACAAACACACAATGATACACACAGTATATTTAACATTACACATCTTACACATTAATTAAATAAATGATAAATGGGTTGTACTTGTATAGCGCTTTTCTACCTTAAAGGTACTCAAAGCGCTTTGACACTACTTCCATATTTACCCATTCACACACACATTCACACACTGATGGAGGGAGCTGCCATGCAAGGCGCTAACCAGCACCCATCAGGAGCAAGGGTGAAGTGTCTTGCTCAGGACACAACGGACGTGACGAGGTCGGTACTAGGTGGGGATTGAACCAGGGACCCTCGGGTTGCACACGGCCACTCTCCCCACTGCGCCAGAAAATAAATGTTTTCTATGAGTTCCACTTGGTTGGTGGTATATTCCCCATCAAAAAGGTTTGAGGACTTAAAGGATAAGACATCATTATTTTTCCTAAAAAAAGAAACAATTCTCAAATAGATGTCATCTAATACTGGAGGTCTTGTGATGTCTACATGCCATCCAGCAGGTGGCGGCAAACACACACACGCACACACACACACACACACACACACACACGCACAAGCGCACACACGCGGGAAGGTGTGTTTAAAGGTTGTTGGCAATCAGTAGTTATGATGCTAATGTGAAGATAATGGTGATCAATAAGACAGATCATACATCCAAACTAATATGATTTTTTTTTTTTTTAATATTTCAATCTACCAGTTGTTTACTGAGATTGAAAAACAGGATGTTTGTCATTAATTCTAAAGGGGTCATTTTATGATGTTTTTCTACATGTAAAACACTTCCTGGTTCTTTGGCCAAAATTTTGCATTGATGATGTTTTACAGACCATCTTCAATCCGCTTTCTGACCGTCTGTCTCTTCATGGTTCACTGTTTAGTCTTATTTACGTGCGTTCACTTTGACTGCATCTGATTACCGTCAGCAATGTTGACGTTTTTAGCACTTCCATACGGGGTCTAGTGACAGGCATAAGTTACAACAATGCGCTACTTTTTATGAGAAATGGCAAAAGCTGAAGATGTGCATGTTATGCCAGTCCGCCCCACGACAAGATGATAGAGAAAAAGAAGGAACATAGAGCTGGTTTGCAATTACGTGATCTAAAGGCACGTCGAGGTTTTAGGTGATGGTCGGGAGTCCCATTAGGCTACTGTTTATTTACCTGCATCAGCGCGAATCTGGGCATATGTTGAAAATTTTAGAGGACAATGTATAAGCGATCATGAAAATATATTTAAAATGGGATGGAGTGGATTTATACACTCTTAATAAAACATTTTTTTGAAAGATTTTAACTTGTACTTTTTAACCATAGGGCCGATGCCAATTGTGTTTCTCAGCTGTAACACATTTTTCCACAACTTGTGGCAGTGATGACAATATCAAACAAACAAGACATTTGGAGCTAAAGTCGTAGAGAAGTTTTTAAGCGCAAAAATTATGACCAATGTGGTGAAACTGTATTTTCATTTACACTTACATTTTATTGACGGTTTAGTTACAAAAAAATCATTAATTTAGTTTATTTTAGCACAACATAAATGTATGTAGATTTATTTTTTTCATCAGTCTTTTCTTATTCAGTATATTTGATTATCATGTATTTCTCTAATCAAGCCGAAGGTTTGTTTTAAATAAATGATAATCTTTATGATGAACACATCGTTTCATATCATTAAGAAAACAATAGTAAGATTACTAATTCGGTGTTAATATGTGCGCGTGCCCCAGGCCCCTGTGTATTGGAAAAGTTGGGCCCCAAGGTCAAATTTTATGATCCGCTGCCCGGATCATATTATGTTTAGATTTTTGAGTCTGTTTGTGCACTTTTCAGTTGGTTTCCATAGCTACGTAATATTTTCCCCTGCCGCTTGTTCCAAACGCACACCTGTTTTTGTAATCACTGTCATTATTTAAGCCTGCCTTCTCCCGTCAGTCTGTCTGGCTTCGTAGTTTGTGTTCATACAACAAGTGACGACTTTTGTTCCCGGTTCTGTACCTGCTATCTTCCACGCTATGCCCTTTGTTTTCTAGCTCCCTTGCTAGCTCTTTTATTTTTTGCCTTCTGTGCTTTGAGCAAGTTTTGCTTTGTTAGGGTCTCTGATTTATTTTTAAATACATCATTTGTTCTTACCGTCACGCTGTGTCCGAGGCTCGTCAGCATTCCTGGGAGAACGAATCCGCATCACTATGCGACCAGGTCGTTACAGTACGAAGCCAGCAGACAACAGTTCTCTCGCTACGAGCGTCGAGGAGATTCAAAAAGGTGCGTGGATGGTGCTCCGAGCAATGGAAGCAGAGACACTCCGCTGTTCTCTAGATGAAGAGATGATGTGGGGCCCTGGAGGTGTGTTGGTCCCAATCGACTCCATCTGGCCCGGTGATGTCCGCTACCAGCAAACTCGCACGCGTCAGCAAAGGCGGAAGTCGCACAGGAAGGCTTCGACTCGCGACAGAGACGCTCCAAGCCCGCACTTATTCCCTCTGGAACACAGCCCCCCACAAGCAGCCCAGTCTTCCTTGCCTCTGATGTTTGGTAATCTCATTTTGCCAAGCATTTCACCAAATGGGCTGTCAGTCAGCTAGGGACCGGCGCGGATGACGTCACCCCGTCCACCAGTGATGACGTCAGAGAGACGAATCATTTTTTTTTAATTCTTAAAATTCTTTCTCTCAGCCATTCACAAACGACTTTAACACTACAATTAAGAATTATCAAGACATTTTTTTTAAATTTCAGTCTGGTCAATCCCGGTCACCTGAATTTTGGACCCCGCCCATAAGGACTCAAGCCCCGCCCACGTCAGTGGCCTTTTCCTCTCTTCCTCCCCCTCAACCTCAGGTGGGGGTTGGGAGAAGACTTTATGGACAATCGAAAGGGGAGTGGTCTACCCCCCTCCTGACCTTCCCCCACCCACCCCTAGGGACGATTCCAGTCCACAGGGGGCGCGTTTGGTGTCCGCTTCTTGAGGGGGGGCTACTGCTGGAAGCTGTGCTACAGAGGTAGCACAGCTGCGCCCAGCCAAGCCGCAACCTCTGGCGCGGCCACCACCACCAGTCTTTCAACCCGCCAAGCCGCAACCTCCAGCTAGGCCGCTAGCATCAAGTCCAAGTCCACGGCTAGCATCAAGTCCAAGTCCATGGCTAGCATCAAGACCTGCTCCAAGTCTTGTTCCCACACCAGCACCTGCTCCAAGTCTGGTTACCACACCAGCACCTGCTCCAAGTCTGCTTCCCACGCCAGCACCTGCTCCAAGGCTGGTTCCCACGCCAGCACCTGCTCCAAGGCTGGTTCCCACGCCAGCACCTGCTCCAAGGCTGGTTCCCACGCCAGCAACTGCTCAAAGTCTGTTTCCCACACTAGCACCTGCTCAAAGGCTGGTTTCCACACCAGAACCTGCTCAAAGGCTGGTTTCCACACCAGCACCTTCTCAAAGGCTGGTTTCCACACCAGCACCTGCTCAAAGGCTGGTTTCCACACCAGCACCTGCTCCAAGTCTGGTTTCCACACCAACACCTGCTCCAAATCTGGTTTCCACACCAGCACCTGCTCCAAGTCTGGTACCAGCACCTGCTCCAAGTCTGGATTCCACACCAGCACCTGCTCCAAGTCTGGTTTCCACACCAGCACCTGCTCCAACTCTGGTACCAGCACCTGCTCCAAGTCTGGTTTCCAGACTAGCACCTGCTCCAAGTCTGGTTTCCAGACCAGCACCTGCTCCAAGTCTGGTTTCCACACCAGCACCTGCTCTTACGACGACGACGCCGTTTCCTGCTTCCACGGCGCCGCCCCCTGCTTCCACGGCAGCGCCTCCTGCTTCCACGATGACGTCTCAGCGACCTCGAGCTGGCCTGCTGCGCAAGCAACAATCAGGGGCCTGCAAGCGGCTCTCTCTGAGGTCAGTTTATGGACGCCAGTGGCGCAAACAGCAGCGACACCCAAGACGTTGTCTTAGAACTCTCCGGCTGATGACCTCCTGGCGCCACTCAGGCCCACCCTCTCGGCTGCCACCAATGTGGCCTTTTCGAGGTCGCCCACCTAGACAATTGCGGCAGCGGCGTTCCATTCTCCGCCGCCACCTGACTTGTCCCCAGTGGATTCGGGGACACGTGGTCTGGCAACCCTCCACCATGTCCGCCCTCCGCCCTCCCTTGACTCATGAACTGTCTTGTAGTTGGGGGGTTTTAATTTTTTTTCCAGGGGGCATCTGGAATCTGTCCCTAAAGGGGGGGTTCCTGTTATGATCCGCTGCCCAGATCATATTATGTTTAGATTTTTGAGTCTGTTTGTGCACTTTTCAGTTGGTTTCCATAGCTATGTATTATTTTCCCCTGCCGCTTGTTCCAGACGCACACCTGTTTTTGTAATCACTGTTGTTATTTAAGCCTGCCTTCTCCCGTCAATCTGTCTGGCTTCGTAGTTTGTGTTCATACAACAACTGACGACTTTTGTTCCCGGTTCTGTACCTGCTAACTTCCACGCTAGGCTCTTTGTTTTCTAGCTCTAATGCTAGCTCTTTTATTTTTTGCCTTCTGTGCTTTGAACAAGTTTTTCTTTGTTAGGGTCTGATTTATTTTTAAATACATCATTTGTTCTTACCGTCACACTGTGTCCGAGGCTCGTCAGCATTCCTGGGAGAACGAATCCGCATCACCATGCGACCAGGTCGTTACAGAAAAAAACTAATTCAAACCATTTATCTTTACCAGACATTATTGCTACGACCTCACTTCCTTTGACACATGGATTTAAAACTGAAAAGATTGGGGCCACATCACGTGATTACATCTGAGGGGTTCATAAAGTAAACATGATGGACTTATATGTGCATCGCTAAGTAACATATTTGATTGACATAAGTACCGTGCTGTTGAGATTGTGACGCCAATGAAAAAAAGGATACTTTTGTTTGCAGTTGATTTATTGCTACGAATATTAGTCTGATCTATAACTCATGTCTGCAGTTGTTATGGTGTGAAGTTCTTATTTTGCCTCATTATTTAGCTAAAGATGTCGCTGCTGTTCAGCAATGTTTTTTTAGCAATACCAAGATATATACTGTATGATGATGAGCCTACGAGAGATTTATTCATCTAGTTTATCAATATTATTAGGTATATTTGCTTGATGCTAACAAATAGCACCAAAGACGCTATAATGTGGTCATACGTGTATTATGACAATTTATTATTGGATCATGTTGTACTGCATTTTAATCGTTTGTTCTGTGGTTGTGTGATGTTTTTTGCCTGGACCCCAGGAAGAATAGTCTCCACTGCGGTGTAGACTAATGGGGATCCTTAATAAACTAAACTAAACTAAACTAAACAACTAAGCTTTTTGTTTCTGTTATAAATATCCGTCTATCCATTTGCTACCGTTTGAAAACGAAAATACAGTGAATTGGACCAACAATTACAATTTTTATTACTAGGACTTAAAGGGAAACTGAACTTTTTCTGGAATTTTGCCCATTGTTCACAAAAAATTTTTTTTATGCATTTGCTTACAATGTTGTATTCAGCCTATAAAGCCCTTAAAAACATCAAAAACACTTCCATTGAGCTTTTATATACTGTACATGATGTAAGTATTTATGTAATGTAGTAACATACACATTTATAATAACATTTAATATTTGTGTATTTTTTGGGCAGCACGGTGGACCAGGGGTTAGTGCATGTAACCCCCCAATACGAAGGCCCTGGGCTCGGGACTTGTTAACATTCGGAGAATAACAAAAATACCAACATTTTCTTTTCATTATATTTTTTTAATAATTCATTTTAAAATAGTGGAAGTATTATTATGAAATGAAAATTAATGTTTAAAAACGAACATTTCAGCGTTATTTTGGAAATTCCATTTGCCTGTGTGTAGCTGCTAGCTCCTAGTAGCCTGTAGCCTACCATGTCAACCTTTTTAAAAATGACTTGAGTAAAATAGAAGAAAAGAACAACCTTGTGTGCTTATTGGAGGACATTTAGATGTTAACTGGCTGTCCAGCTTTGCAAACGTAAACACACTACAGGACTACTTGTATCGGGGATTTTTAGATACAACTGAATATAATCCCAATCTTTTGTTTGCCAATATCGGACTGATACCGATACAGGATCGACATAAGGATTGCCTGTACTTCAGTATCAAATCGCCACCAGTGGCATGTATTTGGCAGCAGTAAATGTGTGTAAATGTTGGCATCAAAGTGTTTATGCAGACACACAAACGCCTTAAAATGCTTGACCTTTCCCGCATGCAAGTTGGTGTATTTAGAGATGCATCCTGTTGACTACACTGCAACACTCCTCTTTTTTGAGCTCCTCTCCTTCTGCCCTCCTTGCTTCTCAGGTGTGATCCCTCTGATATTAATATATCTGATGAAATGTCTAAAACCACCATGTGGAAATCCCTCAACTCCAATCAAAAGGATTCTCGGCCTGTGTCTGCTAAAAAGGCAAGACCAGACCATCTCTTCCTCTGTCTCTGTCTCTTTCTCGCTCTCTGTCCCTTGTCCTATGTACTGAGTCTCTTGATCTCCATATTGACGTTCTACCATGTTCTCATCAAACTATGTAAATTATTTGTCTCAATATTTGTGTTTTCCTTTTGCAGGATTGAGGAGATTGCCTTTATAGATGAGTAAAGATTCCAACAGTCCGTGCAGTTATACTACCAAACTGTCCATAAGGACCTCAGGATGTCCCCATTTGGCTTTGGACCATCGGCCGTCTGAGAGATTTGGGAAAGTCCACAATTTCTACCAGCTCCACATAGCACTTCACAGTACTGTCATGCAACACACACACATGCGCATGCACACACAATGTTGTGATTCTTGATTGTGAATTTCAAATATGAAAAGATAATTTTTTCATAATTCTTTGTTTCCGTTATCTTTCTCTGATTAATAGCATGCAAGTCGACTGGTGACCCAAAAGTGCAAAGATAATACGCTACAAATTGATATTACAAGTGATACCTCGCTTTCTGGCAGGAATCCGTTTCATAACGTGTGTTGTACGAAACCTGAAACAATTATTTCCTTAAGAAATAAAACAAATCTAATTCATAAATTTCAGACACCCGAAAATAACACAAAACATATTTTAGAGCAGTGGTTCTTAACCTTGTTGGAGGAACCGAACCCCCACCAGTTTCATATTTACCGAACTTTTCTTTAGCGAAAAATAAAATTCAAGACAAAGCTACATGGTTTTTTTTTTACTGGTGCACAAAATTAACTGTGCCTGAACATCACCTTGTTCATACAACACAACCAACACAGTGCATGGACTCACAACTAATTACACAGCTGCAAATCAGTGTGGCTTCTGCTGGTGTCGTATCCAAATTACGCAGATAGGGACAAGTTTTAATTTACACGATGAGTCAGGTGTGTCTTGACCTCCGTCGAACCCCTGAGGATGACTTGCCGAACCCCTAGGGTTCGATCGAACCCAGGTTAAGAACCACTGTTTTAGAGTCAATAATTATGGTGTTACATGCAGAAAGTTATGTGAAATATAAATGACAAATAACTATAAATTACTTTTATCGTGCTATGAGTTAGTATTTTTCTCACCTTATCAAAGTGCTGGCACTTGCAACTTTATTTGGTCTCATAGTGGATTCCTTTGAAGTCAATAAAAAGCAGAGACTGAGTCGCCAACACGTAAGACTCTTTGTTTGGCCCATCATTCCGCTGGCAATGTTTGGCCGTCCAATAACCAAGACAATACAAAATCATTAGAAAATTATTGGTGAGCATTTTCTTGGTAAAACCAATTATATGAGATGTAAGTCCTACAAAAACCGAGGTATCACTGTGCAGTTAAACAAGTTGTAAACATGTTGGTGCGGCAAAAACCATGAACCAAAATATCCCAAATACAGGATGTGCCCTGAAAGTCTGGATACATACTGTAAGCAAACGCTCATATTTTCAATTGGAATAATAAAAAATAACAGCTGCGATATGATTTCCAATATTTGTGATGCAAAGGTTGATGCACTTTGCAAGATCAATGTGGACTTGATGCAATACCTTCACATTTATTGTCATTTTCTGCAAATGCCCCAAATTTGTCATTAGTATTTATGCAATATTCATTGTGAAATTAAGAAAACATTTCTTCTTTCCTTTTTCCTCAACTACATTTCTGATGCACACTTTTTATTACAATCCAATAGGTTTCTCCCTTTGTCCTAGAATAAAGTGTGTCCTTTTGAATAGTTGGCTTGAATATTGTTTTAGAGTGTTAAAATAATTTTTTTTTTTTTTTTTAGCTTTTTATGGATGCGTCAATTATTCATAGTGTATTACCACTCACTGGGTTCTGGGAACGAAAGCCTCGCGAATTGCAGGGATCTACTTTATTATATTACCATCGTACAGGCTGAAATGCCCCCATGTTGAATGCAGACAACTTTAGACACTTATCGGGGGAAAAAAACAGCAGATTTTAGTAGGAATTTGCACAAAATGTTTATCACTGAATTACATTCCCAACCAGACTCAATTCTAATGACATGTTTCCATAGTACAGTCAGTGTCTCCCACTGGACTGCGGGGTATTTGTGGTGGTGGTTTTCAGGGGTCTATCTTGCATAATTGGCCATGACTCATGTAGTTTTAACAGAGGCTGTGTTGACAAAACGTAGGCAAACAACATGACATCGCAAGCAGGACGTAGCAACCTGTGAAGGTGTTGGCAAGAAAGATGCGCGCTTTCAAGTTCCAGTCTCCTAAAGTGACTAACACGATCAGAAAAGATGACTACCGTATTTCCCGGACGACAGAGCGCACCGGTATATAAACCGCACCTACTAAATTTTCTATGTATTAGCTGCACAGGACTATAAGTCACAGACATACGTTGTGAAATGAGTTGTTAACACATAAATATTCTGTAAATGTTTATTTACATACCTTAAAATGGCTGATCCAAAAAAACAGAAGACATCGTCATGGACCCACAAGCTGCGGAAGATATCTCTCCAATCAGCTAAACAGACACAATAAGTCCACGATGAAGCTTTGGTATATTTACATAACTGAAACAATATAAACAGAATACCATTGTAAGTTAATAATACTAACACGGATACCCGTAAGCGTGTTAGCATATTAGCCAAAGCTAATGACACAAGCTTGATTACGTTACTTAGCACGTACAAATATGGAGGAAAACACTCCTACAAACATCAAACATGGTACAGTTTAGTAAGTGTGAAACGTTTTGGTCATATTGTAAAAATGACAAACCTTGTTTGGAGTGATGAATAGGGATGTAAACCGAGTACCGGTATTTTTTGGTACCGGTTCATAATTGAGGACTGTGAAGATTTTGGACTAACGATACTGCTATCGGTATTTATTTATCAGCTGACTGACGTAATTATGACGCGCTGTCACATTCAGTTCAGCTGCTGCCACTACACATAAAATCCGCTTTGAATAAAGACAAATAAGGAGGCAAGACCACACAAACGTTAACACAACAATGTCTCCTCCTCAAAAGTTCCTCAAAGTCAGGCATGCTGTGTCAGTTTGAAGTGAACACATTTTACTCAAATGAGTCACGACCACGTTTTATCAACCGTCCTTGCAATGCATTAATCCGCAGGCCAATAATAATCCACTCAAAAACGTCAAAAATGTAGGTAGTATAATAATCCATTGAGTTGCTTTAAAGATAGCATCCGCTGTGACTGACAGGTCTCTGGTTGCCGTTTAAAGTCTCTTCATTGAGCAGCGTTGCAATCATACAATCAAACTTTATTTATAAAGCGCTTTTCATACATAAAAGAAATGCAACGCAAAGTGCTTTACAGACTCCGATGACCCAGATTCCCCATTATCACATAGGCACGCACACACGGACACAAATACCAAACCCAAACAGACACATATGCAATTATATGAACAAATGAATGTCTGGCTGAGGACAGAGGAGACAAGTGAGTAAACACTATCACAGGAGCCATCTGCACCAGGGGGTCATCAGACCATGGCCACCAGGACGCTTACACAAAGCACCCACACAGCACGGCCAATAAGCCCTGAGGCACATGGCTCCCTCTGAAGAACGCTGGAAAGTAGTAATAATAAAACCTGTAAAATGGTAAGAATCATGAGGAGAGAAAAAGGATAAAATACAAGTCAGACATATGAAGATAAACAAATGAAAATAATGAAAAAATAAAATCAATATACATTAAATATGTAATAAAAAAATATAACTAAATAAAATCTTGCATAACGAATAAGATATAAAGTAAAGTACAAATTAATTCAATAAAATGTATAAAAATAAAAAGCAAAATCAAAAAGGTGGGTCTTAAGTCTGCTCTTAAAAACATGATCGTTCTCCACAGCCCTGAGGTCCTCCGGCAAGCTGTTCCATAGAGAGGGGCCATAATGATGGAAAGATTCCATCCTGTGACTTTGTGTCCTGACTTTTGGAATAATTAGGAGATGACTGCCGGAGGATCTCAAGATAAGAAGGCCCAATACCGTAAAAACATTTATAAACCATAAGAAGAACCAGAAAATTTACTTTAAAAAAAAGCAGGCATTGATTAAAGACTTACCTGCTCTGTGATATTACTGGTGTTCAACCTCTTATGCTAATAGAATTGCTAATTAAAATGCATTTTTTACATCTTAATTTCCACAAAATTACATTATTTCCCTTGTGGATCAATAAAGTTTGTCCAAGTCTATATAGTATCGATAAGAGTACCGATAAACACTGGTATCGAAAAGGAATATCAATAAGGGTATCGTATCAATAAAATCTTAACAATATACATCCCTAGTGATGAATGAAGAATCCTTATAAGTAAAAACACTATGGACGGCTAAAAGAAGCAATGGCACTCGTACTTGCGGTTGAAATCACTAAACAGAAAGAAATACGTCATAGTTGTTCACCCCGCAACACCGGCAAAGATGGCACCATAGCACAAACAATCTCACACCTCTTCAGTGTCTGGTGATTTGTTACAATTATGGCCATTAGCGAAGAAAAAGCCATTAATTAGCTGGACCGTTTTGTAAGCCACAGGTTTCAAAGCGTAGGGGAAAAAAAGTAGTGGCTTCTAGTCCGAAATTTACTATACAGTTGTCGTTAGTCACTTCTTTATTTTTTTAAAGTATGCATAGAGGTATAAAAATCGCTAATTTGCTAACACCAATCCCTCTTGTTACGTCTTCTTATGCTCTTGCAGACCATGGCGCAAAATATGTCTTAAGAAGTAGAGTTACACTGCCACCTACTGTAAGGCGTAAAGCTTCATTCACATACAGTCCCATTATAATGTGTTCATCCATGGCGGTCCATATTTATTTGTGGCAGTTTGCCATGAATAAATGAATGTATGGGAAACATTGACAGTAAGACTAAGTGTGCACTAGTGTGGTTTTAACCCAGTAAAAAATCTGCTAATGTGCGCCTCCAAACTGCACAAACATGGCCGACATGCTGCATTCAGGGCAATAATTTTTGTACGACATCCTACTAAGTTGTTGGCCGCACATACAAACCCAAACAAATTCTAACCCTTGATGGTTCAGCTCTCTCGGCTGGGCCGTATGACAGAATCTAAAACCCTTTGTTGACGTTACGTGTGTCTGTCGCTCATCCTTTCAAAAATGTGTCACGCACGCTTCCCTGGTTTGTGATGACGTGGTCAGTCAATTGGTGCACACGTTATATACTCTCATCTTTCACTGTAAATTGTGTTGTTTTTTGTGTTTGGTATTGTAAATATTAGCAGGATCCACACGAGTGGAAACAGCCAAAAGTACGAGAAACATAGTAGTGTCTTATTTCTTTACCTCCTAGTAGTTTGTTTGAACTCCTGCAAGGCACTTTGAGGGGAGGATTGGAGACCTGACCAGAGGGCAGTAATAAAGATTTGCTCTTTTTTTGGCGGAGGGAAGTTGGAGTTTATTAGCAATAATTTACCCAATCTCAAGTGAGCTGTAGGGATCTGAATTATACACAAATAACAATAATTATCTTCAGGGATCCTTTGAGCAGTGACATTTCCATTCAACGTGCTAAATTTACGTCTTTTTCACTTGAATAAAGTGCTTTATTTGTAGTAGCACTTTCTGTACATACATCTATTTAATATTCCGTTATTTTTAAGAGACCTACTAGACCGTTTAAATTATTTATTACAGCCATTTATATATTTCATATATTGACGTTCTGTATAAAGTGTAAAAATAAGTTAGGTGGGTTAAAGCAAAGCTTGGTGTTTCATGTCATGTTTGCACAACAAGAAGCGAAATTTAAAATGTTCTGTTCTACGCTTTGAAATCTGCCTTTTATTCTCCATTTAGTCAAAATAAATGATACTCTTTTGCGCTCCCTGTATATTCGGTCTACATCTTGTAGATTTGAAAAGTGCATTAATCCTTCACTGTAACTTGCTGTGAGTCCTCCTTGTCAGTAACGTCTGTATTTGTGTCCTGTACCTTCAAGTATATACAGTAAGACATTTGAATGTTGATATTCGCTGTGTGTACATGATAAACTTAGTGAAAGCATGACCTACTATTCATTGTGTACAGTCAGGGGAATAAATGTATGTACAGTATATTGAATTCATCAATTTGACACTTTATTAGATGGGAATGTATGGCTGACATGCATATGAATGTTTCCATTAGACAAATTCAATGTATAATTGTATAAACCACTTCCTGTAGCATTATTTTTGGATTATTTTGGAGCATTGCAAACTATGTGTCACATTTGGACTGTTTAGTTCCCCTGGTACGATCACCAGTATGTACAGTGAATGACGACAAGAGAAGATTCAGGGAGAAGGGCGACTGCACGACAGTTGATAAGGAGCCATAAAGAGCAAGTGTTGTCTCTTAAAACAATATAGACTGTCTCAAACTGAAGTGTACATGTTTTATATGTATGTGTACTGTTGTTTTTTGGAATTATATACAAAGACAAATAAACGATTCCACTTGAAGTTAAATTGTGGCTTTGCCTTCTTTAATTAGTTTGTGCTTCTATTTTATTATCCATCCATTTTCTACCGCTTGTCCATTTTGAGATGTGCGGGTTGCTGAAGTCTATTTTATTAGTGAAAACAAAAACAATGTTTTTTTATTGAAAAAAAAAGGAAAATACATACTTTTCCGCTTTAATAAAATGTATGTATTTATGTATTACAGAAAGTCAACATTTTACTGTTGTCGTGCACATTTTTGTGTGTGCGTGTGTGTTTGAAAAATATATACAACACACAGACAAAAAACGTCAACCCCAAAACATATTGTTGTCAACCTGTTTTACACAACTAATATGTTTGTTAGATTTTGTTATTCTATCTAAAATAAACAATTTGTACTAATTATTAGTAAACCTTATGTATATCTAACATTTTATTGGTATTTATAAAATATATTCTTTTTAGAGGACATAATGTATAAATACAAATATGGTGTGGCTGCCATAATTTTGATAATTGTGTAACTGCAATTACAAACCCCGTTTCCATATGAGTTGGGAAATTGTGTTAAACGTAAATATAAACGGAATACAATGATTTGCAAATCCTTTTCAACCCATATTCAGTTGAATGCACTACAAAGACAAGATATTTGATGTTCAAACTCAAACTTTTCTTTTTTTTTTGCAAATAATAATTAACTTAGAATTTCATGGCTGCAACACGTGCCAAAGTAGTTGGGAAAGGGCATGTTCACCACTGTGTTACATCACCTTTTCTTTTAACATCACTCAATAAACGTTTGGGAACTGAGGAAACTAATTGTTGAAGCTTTGAAAGTGGAATTATTTACCATTCTTGCTTTATGTACAGCTTAAGTTGTTCAACAGTTTGGGGTCCTGTTGTCATATTTTACGCTTCATAATGCGCCACACATTTTTGATGGGAAACAGGTCTGGACTGCAGGCGGGCCAGGAAAGTACCCGCACTCTTTTACTATGAAGCCACACTGTTGTAACATGTGGCTTGGCATTGTTTTGCTGAAATAAGCAGGGGCGTCCATGATAACGTTGCTTGGATGACAACATATGTTGCTCCAAAACCTGTATGGACCAATCATTAATGGTGCCTTCACAGATGTGTAAGTTACACATGCCTTGGACACTAATACACCCCCATACCATCACAGATGTTGGCTTTTGATCTTTTTTGTCTATAACAATCCGGATGGTTATTTTCCTCTTTGTTCCAGAGGACACCACATCCACAATTTCCAAATATATTTTGAAATGTGGAGTCATTAGACCACAGAACACTTTTCCACTTTGCATCAGTCCATCTTAGATGAGCTCAGGCCCAGCGAAGCCGGCGGTGTGATTATGCTGCTGTATTGACACCAGTGGGTGAGCTGCTCTCTCGCCTGTGAGCTGATTATAAATCATGTCACAACTGTAGATGAGAAGGTTGTGGACATAAAACAAGAAGATAATTAACTGTGACATTCAACTTAGACCCAGAAATGGAGAGAAAGACAGAAAAGAGGCTGCTTGCACCCTCTCTGTTTTTTCTTTAAAGGGGAACATTATCATCAGACCTATGTAAGCGTCAATATATACCTTGATGGTGCAGAAAAAAGACCATACATTTTTTAACCGATTTCCGAACTCTAAATGGGTGAATTTTGACGAATTAAACGCCTTTCTATTTATCGCTCTCTGAGCGATGACGTCAGAACGTGACGTCACCTAGGTAATAAAGCCGCCATTTTCTCAAACACATTACAAACACTGGCTCTCAGCTCTGTTATTTTCCGTTTTTTCGACTATTTTCTGGAACCTTGGAGACATCATGCCTCGTCGGTGTGTTGTCGTAGGGTGTAACAACACTAACAGGGAGGGATTCAAGTTGCACCTCTGGCCCAAAGACGCGAAAGTGGCAAGAAATTGGACGAAATTTGTTCAAAATACAAGGGTGTGGGGAAAGCCGACGAAATGGTCAGTCGTTTGTTCCGCACACTTTACCGAAGTAAGCTATGCTACTACAGAGATGGCAAGATTGTGTGGATATCCTGCGACATTTAAAGCAGATGCATTTCCAACGATAAAGTCAAAGAAATCTGCCGCCAGACCCCCATTGAATGTGCCGGAGTGTCTGCACATTTGACCGGCGATGCTAAGGCAGACATGGCACAGAGATGTATGGATACCCTGCAGATGCATTTCCAACAATAAAGTCAACGAAATCACAAAGGTGAGTTTTTTTGATGTTATTGACTTATCAGACATATTTAGTCGCGGCATGACTGCCAGCTTATGGATGCTGACATGCTATTTAGGCTAGCTGTATGTACATTTGAAACTATATTTTCATCCAGCGTTTCCCTACACCCACATTTTATTGCCAAACAAACACTTACCAATCGACAGATTTAAGTTGATGACCCCTAAATTTCAAATGTATGAAAATACCGTTTTTTTTAGATTTGTTTCAATGGTATAATTTTAAATATCTTTATAATTAAGTTTGATCAGAGGTTGAAAGACTGATTTATTGTGGGTTAAAAATGTTTTATTAAAAAAACTGTAATCAAAAAATCATGTCCTTAATTTTTATGTCCCTACTGAAACGAAAGAGTTTGAGAGGCGTGGCTGAATCTAAATTTAGGTCACACTCCTACATTTTTTACCAGGAAGTGACATTACATTTCTGCCCGTCATGACAAGAAACTTAAGTATATAGTTTTTAAATAAATGTGTTCCAAAGTCTAAAAATTAGTGTGTACTGTCCTCTAGGGGAATCTCTAAGCAACGACTTTGCCTCATCGCTTGCAGCCAGAGAAAGCAACCCTGATTCAAATATTTTGTGTTTGATCAAGCAAAAACAAAATTAAACTTGTCACTTTGTCTATTTCAGGTCCTCAAATTCATCATACTTCGCCATGCAGAGCAGACGGCGTCTCCAAGATGTTGTCCAGTTTGCAGTCATCACAGTCACTGTCACCGACGTCACACTGGGTGTGAGTTTTTCTTTGCCCTTGTGGGCTCTGTACTGAGGAAGTTGTTGTGGTTTGTGCAGCCCTTTGAGACACCTGTGATTTAGGGCTATACAAATAAACATTGATTGATTGATTGATTTAATCCTACCCCTTTTCATTCATAGCTATTTTATCCAATTTCCTTGTTCTCTGTAACAGAACAGTGAACAAATGAATAATAAACAACTAATATACCATAGTAAGTAAACAAATATTAAATACATAAATAATCTTTGTCTCAATAAATAATAATAATAATTTTTAAAAAGGGTTCAAGATGTTTATCAACATTCTTGTTCTGTGTGCTTTGTGAACACTTGTAGTTTTGTTATGATGAATTCTTCATCCAAACGGGAAGATAAGAACATCCAATCAGTTGGCAATGTGCAGTAAGTAATGTTTAATTATGTTTGTGGTCTCTCATGATGTCTGCCGTGAGTTGTAGTTAGTGTTGTTGTTGAAGGAAAAAGCAAACATTGTGATGCATTTATGAAATGAGTACGCCACCAGGTGAATATGGCATGTTGTTATGAATGTGCCTGTTACTACATTACATATACATATACATATACATATACATATACATATACATATACATATACAGTGTGTATATCAGTGGTTCTTAACCTGGGTTCGATCGAACCCTAGAAGTTCGGTAAGTTGGGCTCAGGGGTTCGGCGGCGGTCAAGACACACCCGACTCCTCGTGTAAATAAAAACTCCTCCCTATTGGCGTATTACGGATACGGCAACAGCAGAAGTCACACTGATTTGCAGGTGTGTAATTTGTTTTGACTTTATGCACTGTGTTGGTTTTGTTGTTTGAACAAGGTGATGTTCATGCACGGTTCATTTTGTGCACCAGTAAAAAAAAACATGGTAACACTTTAGTATGGGGAACATTCACCATTAATTAGTTGCTTATTATCATGCAAATTAGTAACATATTGGCTCTTAACTAATCATTATTAATTACTTATTAATGCCTTATTCGGCAAGGACTTATTATAGCCCTAACCCTCTAACCCTAACCAAATAACTCTAAATGATGTCTTTGTGACTTGGAATATGTTCCCCTAGTTTCCAAAAAACTCCAATTTAAGTCTTAGAATATGTTCCCCATACTAAAGTGTTACTGAAAACATATAACTTTGGCTTGAATTTGAAAAAAAAAAATACAAAAATATTTTTCACTAAAGAAGGGTTCAGTGAATGCACATATGAAACTGGTGGGGTTCGGTACCTCCAAAAAGGTTACGAACCACTGGTGTATACAAAACCTTGATGGAAGTGTTTTTACCGCGCTTCACTGGCGTAATAGAGCGACTCCCATAAGCTCCATTGTTAGCTGACTTTTGCTAACATTTATTTGCGAGTTAGAATGCATTAAAAAAATAAAAAATATGTATACTTGTTTTACATGAGGATTGTGACTGTTAGGCAACATTTTTTTTAGAAACTGCTGTTCCCCTATCACCTATTCATTTTATTTTCATTTTTATTAATAGTAGTATTGAAGTGTAATATCTGTATACTATTTATAACATTGAAAATTGCATTTTTTAACCCATTTGTCCAACATTAACTTTATGTATTAATTTTTACAAAACTACAAAAAAAAT